>NW_022145609.1:25703500-25781209 GCF_000002235.5 Strongylocentrotus purpuratus
GGGGGGGGGGGGGGGGGGGGGGGGGGGGGGGGGGGGGGGGTAACGCGGACACTTTTTTTTTTTTTTTTTTGGTCTCAAAATTTCAAAATTTGACTTTTTTTTTTCGTTAGGGGGGGGGGGGGTTTTATAATAAAAAAAATAAAAAAAAAAAAAAAAAAAAGCCAAAGGGGGGGGGGTTTTCGGTTTTTTTTAGGGGGGTTACATACATACATAAAATACGAAAGGGGGGGTTTGAACCCCCAAACCCCCACCCCCCCTGCGTACGCCCCTGTTTGTACTGTACAATAATGACAGAACGCAAGGTTGAAGGTTTTGTCATAAATGAAATAGATTGGTAAAAACTGCATATTTTAGTATATTTAAATGAATTAGTTACAATTTCCCCTGTTTATATATTTTTCACCAAATATAATTTCTATCTTCTCAGCTATGGTTTTTCCTTATTGAAAAGTACAGGTTTTGTTATTGATTTAAAAAGTCTTTCCAACTAAAGCTTGGTGCATGATACATGCATGTACAACTTAGGCCTACTTCCTAGTACGTCACATTTTCAAGAAAAATGGCTGCGCCCATGTCATGCTAAAAGGCATCACACCCGGGGGGGGGGGGGTACTCACATATTAAGACATACGGGGGTGTGCCGCTCTAATGGGTCACTTTTTCACAAAAATATCCCTAAAACATGGGTCTCTTTTTTTTACAAAATATCTCTAAACAATTTTTTTTTTAATTGGCTTTACTTCGAGAAAAAAAAAAAACCAAAATGACCCTTTAAAAATGGGTTAAAGTTTCGAGGTTTGAGCGGCACACCCCCGTCCAAACAAGATCTAAGTACCCCCCCCCCCCCTCCCCCCTCCCCCGATCACAACACAGGCGCGTAGCCATGGGGTGGTGGGGGCGGTCGACCAACAAAATATATATGTACTATACACCCCCCCCCCCCCCCCGCTTATTCAGCGGCCGGCTGAGTCGTTGCGAAATTTTCGGCGTAATTTTCAATTTTAACCCCCCCCCCCCCCCCCCTCCTTTAACAAATCCTGCGCACGCGCCTGTATCTCATGTAATGATGGCAACATTATCATGAATATCGTTGCATTGAGAACGAAATGAGTTTCCTATTACTTGGTCGGGGCCTCGAGGGGTATGATCCCCTGTCTGGCAATCCGTCACGAATCATTAACGTTGCACGTGAAGAGCAAAAATCACGACAAGAAAATGCATAAAATCTTCAGGCACCGCCCACACCGCTCTACATATGGGCACCCCCCCCCCCCCTCCCCCTCCAAGCGGAACATACAAGTCAGTCACCTGCGGAGCTATATGGAGATACATCTCAAAGAACTGTATGTCATATACCTTCCATGATTACCATTCAATAGGCAAACAATTAAGATGAATTATGACAAAAGATATACATAAGCTAATAATACTTAATTAGCATATACACATTTAGAAAGAATTTAGGAGCAATGTACATGACTTATACAGTTAGTTTTAAAAGTGAATAAGTGAATAAAATTGCATACATACCTTTCGAACAAAAAAAATCTTAAGACAACTAAAAAAGCTTGCCAGACATCGCAGCAGCTAGTCTGCCATTGTGCAAAAACAGGTGAATGACATCGTTGGTCACCTGGGTCGGTCACCGGGCTCATCATACTTATTAATAAAATAACACTATAAGCCTAGCTAGTTGTCAACTATATAATAATATAGGCCTACGTAATTAGTGACAATTGACTTTGTACGGTTTTATGAACATTATGGCCCGAATTTACAAAGGAGGTTTGTCGACAAACCTAGGTTTATGTGCGTCATAATGATGACTCAAATAAAAATTAAAGGTTTGTCGACAAACCTCCTTTGTGAATTCGGGTCTATGGGTCCAGGGGGTGTTTCACAAAGATCCTCAGTCAAACTAAAATCTAAGTTGAACTTAAATATCATGGTTACTCATTTTAGCCTTAAAAAAATATATATTCAAAAGCAAAAAATCCAAGTATTTTAGACTTTTCATGAACTCCACATCAAGAACATGAAATATCCTTGATAAGAGAAAATATGATTGATTGAATCAACATTTTATGCCTTTTAAATACAAAATATTTTCAAAGATGCTAACGGCTTTCCATGATGTTAAAGTCCGACTTAAAGATAAGTTCAACTTCGGATCTTTGTGAAACACCCCCAGGGGTTCAGGAGATGAGAAACATCCATGAAATACGTACATGTATAGGCCTATTAGTAGACAGGTCTATTATCTCAACCGTCTCTAATTTATTCTTCGTCTTCTAGTTATTCTTCTTCTTCTCCTTCTCCTCCTCTTCATCCTCCATCTCCTACCCCGAAACTGATACCCCTGGATTACCAATCGGGGGCCGGGGGGGGGGGGGGGTAGTGAGCACTACAAATCACATCGTTTTATTTAATTTGTTACTCAAACCCCCCCCCCCCTTGAGCACAAAAAAAAAGACAAAGGTAAATAAGTGGTTACCATCTTTGTTTTACTTCTTTTTTTTTTGCCAGGGGCGGGCCCGTGACCCCCCCCCCCCCCCCCCCCCCCCCCCCCGTGGATCCGCGCCTGCTTCTGCTTCCAGTTTCCATTTCTTAAAGAAATTCTTTACTCAGTTTTGAAAGATTTTTGTGTACAATAATATTAAGGTTATGCGGGCTGACATGGGTATGAGAAGAGTCCCTATAGATATAGGCTTATAATTATCATTATTAAATGTATCTAGATCTAGGAGTTTAAATAAGAAATTTAACCATATAGATGTTTTAATAAATGGCCTGCTGTAATTATGACATGAAAATGCTGTTTTTGTTTAGGGTGCCTTAATGACTTTCTACACTCTTTACAAAAAAAAATTAGTAAGAAGCTAGGCAGACCCCAAGAGAAAGACAAACGTAGAGGACCCCTGCAGAAACGTACCGTGAACGCACTCCGTATCTCCCAAAATCGGACACATCCCCCCCCCCCCCCCCATTGTTTTAACCTGTTAGCATTATTATGGTAGTTACGTTGTGGCAAAATGGATCCAGGTGTATATATAGTGAGCCTGGAGCCCCGATAATATTGAAGTATTTTCCTCATTTCATCCTTCTTTTTCCATTTCATTTGTTATTTTGCAAAACTGATTTGGGAAGACATTGCCTGCATGATTGCCCTCTAATATACCAGTTACTGTCACTCATATCCCATTTATCAACTAAATGTCAACTATACTGGCGACATTGGCCCTGTATACGTACACTTAATCCCCGCTGACTCCCTCTTGTACCTCCCGGAATAGACCATTTTCGTAATGTAACCAAATTTAATGCACGAGTCTTTGTGAAGTGCCTCAATACAAATTATTTCATTCACCTGATAATAATAGTAAGTCCTAGAGTCAGGCACGTACGCAGGGGGGGTGTTTGGGGGGTTAAAACACCCCCCTTTGGTATTTTTATGTGTATAAACCCCCCTACAAATAAAAAAATAAAAATAAAAAAAAAATTATTCCCATATGGCTGATTTAAAAATGTTAACCCCCCCCCCCCCCCCCCTTGAAAAAATTCTGCGTACGCGCCTGCCTAGAGTAAGTCCTTAAGAGTAATTCAATAGTCAGAATGCAAACTGCATAATCAAGTGTTGCTTTGTAGGTCAAGTCATAATGTTTGTCCAACCTGGCAACAACTATGGAGTTTGGATTATGTCTATTGAAATACTTTTATTCTTACCAGGTGAATGAAATAATTTGTATCAATTGAGGCACTTCACAAAGACTTATGCATTAAATTTTGTTACTTTACGAAAATGGCCTCATTATAGGCTACTCTCTTTGTCTTCATCCTGCATGCTTCGCAAGCAATAATCAGACTCAAGGAGGAACCGGGGAGGAACAAAACAACTCACGTCTCTTTTCAAAAGTACACTTCTCAAAGTTTTCTCATCGAGTCAACACGTAGGTCTATTTTAGAACGTTTTCTTTACAGTTCTGAACTTTCACTACATGGGAGCAAATTTCGTCTATCTTCGTTCCAACCTTAACCTCCTGCATCCCACTTGGAACATCTACTTTCTCTGCAATTCATTCCGAGAGAACATTCCCAAAACATCGTCGCTTGTGCTATAATAACCACTAACCAGGTATAGTTTTGCAAAACACCTCCCTGAGTTTTGTGATAATTATATGTGGTGATTTTTCGAACTCCAACTTCAGGATTGCGCAATATTACAAACTGAATCATTTGAATACAATATATCTGCATCTGTGTGTATGTATGATTGGATTTTATTCCGCTAGCTAGGTCAGCAATTCCTGCTTCCCGCCCGAGCTGTTTGGTAATGAATATTCATTAGGTCTGACCATTTACGTACCTTACACACCATGCTTATCTGAATAAGAACATGGCAGCGTGTTTGTTAAAATCGTGTCGTCTGGCTCTTCCTCGGGCACAGGGTTTTCTGTGTCATGAAAGAGGATTATCTTCAAGTAGCATTATATCCAGCACAGTATGCTCATTTTCCAGAAGACAGGCTATAAAAGCAGTTTTGTCAAATTCTGCCTGCATTCATCAAAAGACTAAAAAACTACAACGAGGCATGATGTCCAGCAGGATCATGGGGCGTTTGTATTGCTCGTCATCGGGAGTCTGTTGGAACTGTAGCGCTGAACTCTCGCGGTCTGCGACCTCCAGTGGAGGCCCCCGCGTCGGTGCTTTATTTTGTGCATCGTGCAATATGATCCAGCCGCTGGAGGATGGATTGAACAGTTTTCAGATTATGGGAAAGTACGTTATATTTATTCTATGAAATGGTTAAATTAAATCTCAAAGTCTGCCATTAATATTAGGGAGGTCTGGCGAAGTCGAAGGCGTCTGAGCGCCAGTCCAGAGCCCGCTTCTGAAAATGATTCAAACAGCGGGCCGGGTTGGGTCACATTTTTTCGCGATGTAAAGACTAAAGAGGTAGTAATTACAATTTTGACTTTTTGACTGTTTTTCTGACTCCTTGGGCATCTTTCCAACCACTTGACTTGAAATTATAATTTGAAGAAGTCTTCGATGGAAAAAATGGTAATTCTTCGTCCCGACGATTCATCCATGTTGTATTGTTGATTCAACAATTTCACTCAAACTGTTTGAAAAATTAAAAATCTAAGAAGTAAGAGAGTGGTAGTACATAATTACACATGTCCAAACCTCAAGTTGACATGAGATGGCGTTCTAAAAAGATATGACATGTCAAATTGTTGTAAGCTGTCTGTCTCGCACGGATTTTTTTAAAGACGAAGTAGAAATCTTAATATTCACCAAATATTCATTAAGGGCGGGGGTCGGACACTATGAACATCACTGACAAAGAGAGCGGACAAAATATACAGTTCCTCAGGTAGACAAAGAAACGTCCCTTTACTGCTATTATGTAAAAGTGTGTAGAACGGGTGTCACATGCATATTCCCCTTTTTACATAATATCAGTGAAGGGATGTACCTTTGTCTACCTGAGGAACTGTATATTTTGTCCGCTTTCTTTGCCTGTCATGTTCATAGTGTGATGGCCCTTGCACCGATCAATTATTGAGTTTTATTGAATAGATGTTAATCGTAATGCTGAAAGGATTTTGATTTCAGTGCAATAGTGAGAAGAGTACACCCTTCTCTTCTTTTTAATACAAAGTCCAAGATGAGATCAATGTTCATGCAATTATGTACAGTCCAGCAACATAATAATTTCATCATACTACAATAAAATGCTGATCATTGCACCGAAGTCTCTTTTTGTTATTTATATTTAGAGAGGAGAAGTTTGATATGGATGTGCAAGATCTGACTAATAGCTTCAGGGACCTTCAGAGGCTTCTGCATCCAGACAAATTCAGCAATAAATCAGAGGTAAAATTGGGGAATAAGTAGATACATGATCTTCATGTATGACGGAGTGTTGGCTCAGTCAGTAGAGCGTCCGCCTCACAACCGGGAGGTCGTGGGTTCGAACCCCGGCCGCGTCATACCAAAAGACGTTAAAAGATGGGAGTTGTTGCTACCTTGTTTGGCATTCAACAATAAGGGATAGAGCAACGTCGATCTGGCGCTGCTCAGTGGCTGCCGGGCTCACGATCAATTGGGCAAAAAGAATTTCCGTTTCGGTTTAATAAAATTTGGAGTGGACTATTAGGCTATTATTATTATTATTATTATTATTATTATTCATCAAATCCTGCAGGAACTACTTATGCTCACATGGGCCATTCCATGAGAAGAAGGACATGACATCAAAAAAAGAAATGTACCTCTTATGTTAATTCTTTGATTTATCACTAACCTTATGCCATGGATGTTCATAAAACATTAGGGCCTTTCAAATTCAATACAATTTATTTTTCATTTTTGTTGATTTCCTAAGATCTCAAACCATCATCAAAAATGTACATGTGGGACTGTAGATGGAAAAAAAACAATTTATTGCAGATTACACAGGATTCTTGTAATATTTTTTCCTGAAAATTTCGCTAAATGGAAAAAGATGAATATATTTCCATATTCTAAGGGGTCCTGTGATATTTAATCTATTACATAGGGGTGAAAATGGCCTCCGGACAAAATGTAACGCGAGTTACCGACATATTTGCTTCCTGCATTTTACTAGTCCATTGTTTCTTATCTTTAATATTGTGATCTTATACTAGTAAGTCACAACCTACTATCAAATTAAAGTAGGAAAGATTTTGTCAAGATTGTCTATGAGGAGAAAAGAGGGTCTCATAGAATTGACCATGTCCTTTTTTTGTAACGCGAGTTACCGAAATTCAATAATCCAAGAATCTAAAAATGTTTGTTTTTCAAGTTTCTTTTTTGTTTCATTCAGTTGTTCTATATCTACCCTGTCCATGCTTGAAAAAAGTATCTTGTAGATCCTAGCAGTTCTAAAGATATAGGCACATTATCGTGTCAATGTACCCATTAGGTGTAACGCGAGTTACCATGGAATGGCCCACATCAATAACTGATATTTATATTCAACCTATGGTCTAAATCTGATCAACATGAGTATGAAGTTATCAATGACTAAAGAGCAACTATCTTTTGGTAGCAGCATGCAGAAACTTGGCACCAAGTGACTGTATTTTTCGCCGGCTACTAGATAATAATCTTGGGCAAGACTCCAGTTGTGTTTTACATTATTAAGCAACAGCAATAAGTAAATACTTAACATTTATTCATGTTTATTAGTGGATCAGAATCTCGTATTGGTCAACCACCAATACCGATTATGTACATGATGCGTCAGCCATAAGTCATTGGTCGAGTGGATATGTTACCGGACTGTGGATCACAAGGTCTGCGGTTCAAGTCCCGCCGCGGCACTAATATCCTTTGGCGAGACATTGATCTACATTTGCCACTCTCTACCCATGTGGTAAATGGGTACCCGGTAGTGCTCTAAGTCGGACGCTATGTTCGTGTTCGGTTCGGTTCGGCAGAGTTTGGCAATTTTTCACCCGAATTTGGTTTGGTAATATAATACCAAGCAGCGTTATAGCCACGGCGGTCGGCACTGGACGGGCCGGCCGGGCCCGACCAGCACGGAGGACTTCTGCTTCCGACCAGCACGAATTTCACATTAAAAAACTGCTCTAAACGTAATTATTTGTGTTTTATTTTCAATTTTAAAAGGATCATGTTTTTAATTTGTCAAAAAATGATATTTTTGATAGGTTTTCCGAGACTGTTGTTTTCTATTGTTAACGTCATGAAAGCGGCCATCTTGAATAGCGTCTCAGGCTCGTCGATTACTGTTTTTTATAAGTGTTTATTTTCAATAGGAAAAATATAAAATCCCTATTTTCTTGAATAAATAAATAGCATACTATAATATATATTTATTTCATTATTTGTATTGTAAAATTTGTCCAATATTGTTATAATTTAAATATTTTTTTGTTTTGTTAAAGGGGTTTTACCTGAACTTGTTTTGATCAGCGCCTATCACGCACATGTAATCTTGTTTATGGCTTGCAATCGCGACGTATCAGAGGTCAGGATTTGGGATTTAAATGGAGCCAGTGAAGTCGCGCCCACCACTGGATAGGCATAAATCACAAAGGTGGAAAATGGAAAAAAGGTAAATATAAAATGAGCAATCATGACATGAAAATTAGGTACAAAATGACAAGTTTATTAGCGTTTATATTTTTCTGCCGAACATCCGATCTAGGCCTTTGCGTTCGGTTCGGTTCGGTTCAGAAGTGCCATGTTCGGCTACAACACTAGTACCCGGTAGGATGCGAAAGTTAATGTGGTTGGATTAGCAAGTGGCGCTTGTTAAATGGCGACTGGCTGGAATGCTCCCCAGGGAGTGGAATGTGCATACATTGTGTTGCGGGTAAGCCTGAATCCGATGACCGGGGTAATAATATGTGCTGCGCCTAGAAACAAAGTATTAGGTGCATTATAAATGTGAGCTATTATTATTTTTAATTTATTGTCTTTCCATCCATCCAGATAGAACAGAGCTACTCTGCTGCACAGTCATCGGCTGTGAATCGAGCATACAAGGTGCTTCTCAAACCACTGTCAAGAGGACTCTATTTGGTAATTATGTGTTTAATTTTTGTGTATTGAAGGCCGCCTGTACTAGTGTAATCAGGAGGGATTAGACCACCCAGCGAGGTCACTGACAGGTGGCTATCTCATCAACTCAGCTCTCCATTAACATTAAAAAAGAGGATCATGGAGGACCAACAGGCACCGATTAGGCATTGTTTTCTATATAGAGGGAGCAAGCCCGGTGGGGTCACTCAATGTGACTTCCGGACCGCATGACCGCGGAAAAAGGGGTCAATTTCAAGCAATGTCCGGGGATAAAATATTTCTCGAAATAAAGAAAATAGGGGGGCACAGGTGTCCCCGAAATTGATAAATAGGGGTCAGGAAAAGGGAAAAGAGAAAACCGGGAAGGGAAAAGAGAAAACCGGGAAGAAAAATTCTCGCAGCCGAGTCTTGTCCTTGAAATATGGTAAAATAGGGGTAAATTTGCGAAAGTGTCCTTACAATCTTATAAATAGGGGTATTCCAAAGTACGATTTTGTCCTTGTTTTGATGTAAAAAAGGGGGTCAAATTTCACAAAATGTCCTTGAAATTGACCGCAAAAGGGGGTTATATGCATTGGTGGTAACGGTCATACGTGTCACTCTTTGCAGGGGAGTGACCCCACCGGGGGAGCAAGTAGCTACAAGTAGTACAGTGGGGTTTTAAAGGTAATACAAAGTTTTGGTAATATTTCAACATGATTGGATTATGAAATTTAAAATTTGCATTACCGTTATGAAACCTGGTGTTAGAGTAAGCAACTTTGAAAAATTGGGCTCTAAAATGCTAAGGATTTTGAGAAATTAGAATATCAAATTTATCGGTGCTCCTGATAATTTCAAATAGCGCTTGGTTAGGATTAATATGCATTGACATCATCAACAATTATGCCTTTTGAATTCTGAGGGCGTCTTCAGTCCATTTCCTGACGCTAGTTAAATTACAGTACATGATTTGTGTTTGAAGATGAAGTTGAGTTCTGGTCATGCAATTGCATTATGAAAGAAACGGTGTGGAATCGACCAGAAAAGGTTGATCATCTAGCATATAAGAATTTGTGTGTATTGCAAGGTTCTGGAATCATCAAAATGATAAGAAATTAGCCAAGTCTTGGTAAAGTTACAAACACTGTACACAGTAAGATGTATATGGGACTACACGAAAACGTGGCGTAAAAAACCTACCCCCCGAGTTTTACGATGTACATGACATATTTAGAATATGAAGGCATTTGAAGAGCCATGCTTTTCAGGGAACATGTCTTATCTGATGTTCTTCCACACTTGCATAATAAGAATGATAATGCTCACAAATTATTTTTCACCTCTTCCCAGAACTCAACCTTCTCTTTAAGTTCAGCGTTGTACTTTTCCTTGTTTTTTCATTCACAGCTTGAGCTCAGAGGGTTCTCGATAGAGGAAGGGGAAAGCAACATAGACCCAGTATTCCTCATGGAGGTGATGGAAATCAATGAACAGATAGCCGATACTGATGATCTAGACACCATCAGGCGAATGGGAAAAGACAATTCAGGTATTGTTTTGATGATAAAGAGAGAAGTACTTCCTGGAAACTAACCGGTTCATAAATGTTTGATTGTTATTTCACCTGACTGTGAATAAAGCGTGTGTATGCTTGTACGTATGCAAGCAGAGGACCAACGGCTTTAAAGCCCCACTGTAGCTAATTGCGCCCTCTATATAGCAAACAGTGCCTAAGCGGTGCCCGTTGGTCCCCATGATCCTCTTTTTCTTATGTTAATTGAGAGCTGACTTGCACCTGTCAGTTACCTTGCAGGGTGGTCTAATCCCTCCTGGCCAAGCTAGTGCAGACGGGCTTTAAGGACTTGGTAATGATGATTAATGCCTTACCACAGGGCACTAGCAAATCCAATGGATTTCACACCCGGGTCCTCCCAGTAATACGATTTTCAAAAGTATTCACATTGAATTTGCTCGTTTAATCCCTAGAATGAAAGAAACTCTAAATACTTTTTCATTTGATGTGTCAGTTGCCCCTTTTCTCCATTGCATTCATGAATGTTGTAATATCTTGTTGCATGTGTTGTGGAATAATCAAACAAGTTTCTTTCCCTTTTCCACTGCATGCTTTCATGTTTTTGTGTTGAAAATCTTGTATTTGTTGTAAGTACTTCTGTTGCAGGCATATAGCAGTATAAACATCGTATTCAATATCTATGTGTGTATTTGAGCAAGCTATGCATGCTTTATTTTTTCTTGTGTTTGTTAAAACAATCTTAAAGCCATCTTAAATGAATGTATTTTAATTCTTTTATGTTTCTAAACAGAACAAATATCTCATCACAGGAATTAATACCTAGACTTACCCTGTATTTCTCTCCCCCACCCCAGCCCCACCTCCCCCCCCCCCCCCCCCCTTAAATGAAAAAGGAAAAGAAGTTTTTACAGAAATGTTATGACTTCTAATATTAGAGTTGATTTATTTTCTTCCTTTTTTGTTGTTGCAGTGATTTTGAATGCCCATCTTGATGAACTGCAAGCTGCTTTCAATAAAGGTGAGATTTGGAATCCCATGGCACAAGAGACGCTGATAAAGTTGAAGTCATACTATCATGAAGAATGGTGGTGAAGAGGAATGTAATTTGGAAGAATGCTTTTGAAATGAAATAATGAATTTTCTCCTAGAACAGCACAGACATGAAGAAGCCCCTATACAAGTTGATGTTATTGCTTCTCTATTGAAATAATTTTAACATTGTGAATTTTACATCAGAAGCGCAATTTGATTTATTTTACATTGTCAACAACTTAAATGGTAATCCCTATAGCACTTCAAAATGCTCAAGGGGTTACAATTTTTCAATACTTGTTGAAGAGTACACTTTTGTGAAATAACCATTTAGGGTGTTAATTTGGGAAAAACCACGCAAAATCCTCATTTAGGGTCAACCAAAAAATTACTCTTTTTTTTACGAGGGCTCTTTTCAGATTTTCCCTTAAAAAAATAGCCCCCCTTAATTATTTTGCGGTGGCTATTTTGGAGCTCAGGGGGGCTTTTTTTTTTTTTAAAGGTTGTATTTTTTTAAAACGCAGTTTTACCTAATTAAATTCCAAGCAAAGGCAAATGTAGATACAATTGTAGCGTACATATGTCATGTACAGTATTGCAGACATTCAGATACCCATGATTTATTCACTTTGTGTTAAACGTGTGGCTTTATGATTTACATATACATGTAACTAAAACTTGTCAAAAGGAGTGTTTTGTTTAACTGTTCGTTTTTCATATCCTAAGAAAATATTATCACTGACACGCGGGCTAGGAATTAATTTTTTTATGGGGGCTACTTTTCCCCATTGCCTACAAGCGCGTAGCCAGGATTTCATTTTAGGGGGGGCGGTAGTGCGAATCACTTAAAGAGCGCGCGAAGCGCGCTCCCTAGGGGGGTGGGTGCAGGGAGGGGGGAGTTTCCCCCCTCCCGCGCGAAGCGCGAAAGCTTTGAAAGAAGACGATTCGTTGTACCTTTCTCGACTCATAATCCTTGTCTGAATTCAGTCCCTCCCCTCTCTTGCGCGAAGCTTTGACGTTTCATTAAATTATTAGAGAAAGAAGACGATTCGTTGTACCTCTCTCGACTCTTAATCCTTATCTGTATTCAGTCCCTCCCCTATCTCACGCGAAGCTTTGACGTTTCATTAAATTATTAGAGAAAGAAGACGATTCGTTGTACCTTTCTCGACTCATAATCCTTGTCTGAATTCAGTCCCTCCCCTCTCTCGCGCGAAGCTTTGACGTTTCATTAAATTATTAGAGAAAGAAGACGATTCGTTGTACCTCTCTCGACTCTTAATCCTTATCTGTATTCAGTCCCTCCCCTATCTCACGCGAAGCTTTGACGTTTCATTAAATTATTAGAGAAAGAAGACGATTCGTTGTACCTTTCTCGACTCTTAATCCTTGTCTGAATTCTGTTCCCCCCCCCCCCTCTCGCGCGAAGCTTTGACGTTTCATTAAATTATTAGAGAAAGAAGACGATTCGTTGTACCTTTCCCGACTCATATTTCTTAATTTGAACTCAGTTTCCCCCTTCCCGCGCGAAGCGCGGAAGCTTTGACGATTCATTGTACCGTTCTCGACTCCTTTTCCATTTTTCTTCCTACGTCCTCTTTCTTTTTTTTCTTCTCTTTCTCTCTTTTTTTTTTTTTTTGGCCGGCGTTTTGGGGGGGGGCGACCGCCCCCACCGCCCCCCCCTGGCTACGCGCCTGATTGCCTAAAAAAAAACCAAGGGGCTACTTCCTTAAAGCCATATTGTAAGCTGTAACAACAAGTTGTGTTTTTCCTTAGCCATCATACTACTAGCAACCAAATTGGTAGGTAATATGTTATTTAGTCTTTTTTTCTGTCCCAAATTTAATTGTTATCATGGACAATGCAATCCCATTAAAAAAAAATGTAGACCAACTCCCTTTAAAATTGTGTTATTTAGACCATTTATAACCATTAAATGTGAGTAAATATTTTACTGTTGTCCCACATACCGATGTAGGGTCTATTTGTTATGCCGAAACATGCAAAATCATGGCCTTATTTTTTTTTTTATAGACTCTAATTCTAAAGGCCAAGCCAAAGCTAGTTTCATTTCGTAGACAGAAATTGATGTCATCATCACTCAGACAATTGGCCTGGCATCGATCGTATATAAATAATTTAATTTAATTAAACAGTTGTAAGAAAGATTCTGAGGAGTAGGAACATCCTTTATATATTTATTTACGTATTTTTTATAACAAAATTCAATTTCTGTGTACGAAACTTGCTTTATACCAATTTTACAGGAAGAAATCCGGCATTGATTTTGCACGTTTCGTTATTACAAATATATCAGTATGTGGGACAACAGTAAAAATATACTCGCATTTAATGGTTTTAACTTATAAATAACACAATTTTAGACGGAATAACATTTTTTTTAATGGGATTGCATTGTCCATGATAAAAATTAGGGCCAGAAAAAAGACTAAATAAACATATTACGTACCAATTTAGTCGCTAGCAGTTGAGCTCTCGTCACTCGCAAATACTTATTTGCTTCATACAAGGAGCGTGCGGGTGGGCGCGCGCTGGAGCTGAGCTAGTACGTTTCTGTGTATTGTGAACGTTTGCGAACTGCGTATGCATTCATGCTGTGCACGAAACTACATCGGGGCCGGTGGCCTGTCCGGCCGCCGGGAGCTTAGGCGCAGGCAGGCGGATACCGCTGTAGATCTAGCTACAGTAGGTACGACCGCCGATCCGCTGCAACTCACAAAACTTTTAAAATGTTGATGGAAGTTTCTAGTTTTGGAGTTGGTAGTTTGAACAGAGATTTCACTCATACCCCATTCACAGTGGTTTTGAAATTTGTAGCGGCGTTGTAGCGGAGCGGCGACACCGCCATAACACCGCTACAAATGCATTCACAGTAGAAAAATTATCCCGCTGCAGCAGCGGGATAAATATCATGTACCCATTCACGCTGCAGCGGGTGATTTTTATTACCTCCGTAACAAACACGTGTATGCATGGCTCATGACCCGCGAGTGACCCCGATATGACCGGAAATACTTCAGCGCGGGGTTTTAGGGTAAACATGTCAAGTTGCTTTTTGTATCCTCGATCATATTACTTTTTAAAAAACTAGCATTTTTATTGCTTCCAGTCAGAATATTTTAATTTTTTGAAGTGTGAAATATTTTTATTTGGATAATTATAAATCTACATAATAATAAAATAAATTTGAATCCACTGGTTACTTTATTTCTATTTCACTTTATGTTCCCCATTGCTGGAGAAAAGAGGTCAGTGATAGGTAAGTAAACAAATCACACGTGTTTGTCGCGGTGTTATAGCGGAGAGCCTTCACACTGAGTAAACACCGCGACAGCAGCGGGACTGTCCCGCTGCTGTAGCTAGGCGAGCCTAGCGATAGTTTGTCGCGGCGTTATCGCGAGGCGGTGTTATCCCGCGATAGTTTATAACGGGTCCGAGCCTTCACACTGAAGACAACACCGCGACAGCAGCGGGACAGTCCCGCTGCTGTCGCGGTGTTTGAGGCCACTGTGAATGGGGTGTTGGACACATCAATAAATTGGTTTATTAATTCATAGGGAATATCAATTTATGGCGGGGGCGATTTTTCAAGATATATTGATTTTTTTTCGCCCTCGCCTTGATTTTTACCGCGGCGATTTCAAAGGTTTAGGGGGCGAATCGCCCGTCGCCACCGTGTATTTTTTTCGTTGTTTAGGGTGTATTTTGGCTTCAGAAGAAATCCTCTTTTAGGGGGTGTCTGGAAAACCTGCGGTCACACCTGCTTACAGTATTTCTACATGAATGAGACACTTGGGGCTTCTGTTATTCAATGTCCCTGTACACCCCATTGTGATCTAACGTAACATTCTGGAGCTGACCTAATGTGCAATATTTTGCACTTCAGTTGCGAGTGATCCAAATCAATCGCAAGTTTGCAGTTCACTATCTCCTCATATACATAGTTGCAACCGATATCAATTGCAAGTATGTTGCGATTAACATCAACTCTGTATAAGACGGGGCCCAGAAGTACTACTAGTCCATTTTTATCCTGGAATGCATCCCAGGGAGTGGAGATTTTGACCGGAGTAATAGTATATCTGGAAAGCGCTTAGAGACGTCCCAGATGTATTGAGCGCTATATAAACCCTGCATATTATTATTATTATTTAATCAATCCTTTTCTATTTTTCTCTCTTGTTTTGTAGCCGACTATTCTGGAGCCCGAGAGACGTTGATGAGGTTGAAGTACTATGCCAACATCGATGATAAAGTGAAGGAGAAGCTAGGCACAGACTGAGATGCACACAACAAAGGAGACCCTATCAGTCACATCCAACCTTGTGCTGTCAAGTCAAGTCTGATCTCTCAGGTTTATTTCTTTTCTGGACAAGTCATGGCTATTTTGTCCATTACGTTGCCAACTACGTCAAAGGTTCATGTTGTCAAATAACTATAAATGTCTTATGCAAATGAAATCTGTTGTCTTTCGGCCTCCTACAAACTTTGGCATTGTAGAATGTGCTGCATACAGCGTATATTTTGTTCATGTACTGGATCCGGACCCCACGGAAGACTAGCTCCCCATTTGGGGTAAGCTGAATGTGGGCAATCCACCGTATCTCATTTTTTGTACGGAAAGAAATAATACTACTACCACTACAAGACCAGCACAGCAACAGTTATAGTATTTTGGTCTAACATTAGACCTAGAACTAGTTTCAGTAAACTTGCTCTGAGCTAGTAGTACAGTAAGTCTAGATCTAAATTAGATTTAGATCTTGGACCCTAATTTAAAAAACATTTAGGCTCTCCAAAGCATTGAGAATTTTTTTTTTTTTTCTTTTTTTTTTCTTACTGCTAAAAATGTATATTGACTTGAACACCTAACAGTTTGTTTGGAACTTGTGATGGGTGAAAGTTGATAAAATTGTAAGTGTACAAGAATATAAGGATGAAGATCACAGAAGAGTTAGACATTTTATTTTGGAATTGATAAAAGTTAAACATAGAGGGGGAAAAGAAAAAAATTCATCAGTTCAATGAAGAGAGTGTCATTATAACAAGATTGCAGAAGAGAGGGTCTTATATATTTTTTCATAAGAGAGTTAAATATTTCAGTTCTTTCTTTAAAATTTGGGGCTCTAAAAAGAGCCATTGGATTATAAGTGAGATGTAAATTCTCAACGAACAACTTGTAAATGTCATTGGAAGTCGTCACTGTCGTCTGACCATGTCAAGGTACCTCTCGCGTGGTTTTGGGCTGTAGGTCCCCTAGGATCTGGTCTCTCCCCCTGGGTGGGAGACCTGGGTGCAGAAGTTAACGATGCCTGGTTTGCTTGATGTTTATCCATGTAATCCTTCAGTTGTTCTTTAGTGCTTGGACAATGAGAAGTCGTTGGTTGCTCCCCCCTGGAATCCCCTGATATGTGTTACATTATATGTACAACAATCTACTTATAGCAGATTCAAAAAGTTGTAATAAGAATATCGCACCTGGCTGAGTTCCTCCAGAGAAAGCGTTGTCGTAATGAAGTAGACTAAATGTAGTTAATAACACTCACATATGGGACTAAGCACTTCGTTGTATGTTGAAACAGAGATTCTTGAAGCCACTTTTCAATCACAAAATATCACAATTCAATTGTTGTTTTATTGGGTAAATGTCACAATAAGCACATTTGTCAATTTCTAATGTCAGATATCAGAACCATAAATGAATTTATGTGAAAATGAAGCTTCCCAACACAGTTTTTTGCCATAACAGAAGCGGTCTTCCCTCCACGGGTAAATGTAGATGGCACCTCTTTGTCTTCTTCAATTCAATTCAATTCATTTATTCATCAATATATAAAAATACATACATTAAATTGGGTATGAATGCATATGACAAATATAAAAAGATGGACTAAGTAATATCTGTAGTTGACAGCACAAGTAACATTAATTGAGTGGGGATCAGATTAAAGATCTATTTAAAGATCTTGTGAATTCGACACCATTTCGGTCTCCCTAGTCACCATTTTGAAAATTGGAAAGCAATACATATCAAACATGTACAAATCAATGCATAACAGTTATAAAACATTATTACACATGCTAAAGTAAGGTACACTTTCAGCGACAGTTAAAAATCGTAACATTTGGTCACTACACAGTACACACTCAACTCAGCCCGACAGTAAATATCATTAAAAACAGTTGGCATTACATCAGCTATTATTAGAAAATCATTTGTTTTAAATGTAGATATGAGTCCCATCAATTGCACCTAGAACACCTGGCAACCTGCTGTACTGGTAGAACTGCTGCTGTGTTTCTTCTACTTCTTCTCTTGATGTTGGGAACCCCATGAATTATGGGGTAATTCTTCCCTTCTTCTTGCAAAAGCTTCTGACACATCTTTGACGACTCTGCATACAGAAAACTGTGAAAGCTGTGCCTCATCACCATGTATCTTTTGGAAAGACTTGGTAAAAAGAAGAACTCTTTAAACAAATATATAATTCTTTTTATTTCTGGCTATCCTTGGGGCTTAGACTGTCATGCAGTAAGGTTCATTCAAAGTTTCCTACGTTACAAATCTTAATTATAAACAATCAAGATGATTATGAATTTCTGAACATTCATTTAGCACAATGTCTAATTATTTTGTTGTCACTCTTCTTACATATATATCTCAACAATTTTTTATAAACAATTGTAAACATAAAGTCAACTTTACATATTGTGCACAAATTGCACATAAAACACATTAAAAGAACAAAATATTTGCCACATGCTCTCAAAATTACAACCTCAATGATATGATACCTGATACTTTTTATTTTGGGAAATATATTTTTGTGTAAAAGAAATAGAAATGAATGGTTTGTAAGCGTAGTGGCGATATGAGTCATTGTTCTTCGGAATATTGCAGGGGAAGTTGTCCCTGCTTGCCTGCATGGCAGCGACAAGCACTGTCCCATTGGTAACTCCGTCTGAGAAGTTTTGAGTAGACGTTACACAAGGACGTAACCTGCAACAAACATTTTCCACTTCTGTCGGCATCAGTCGAGATTTGGTGCAGATGCACCATGGAGCTGCCTCGTCTTCTTCTGGTCTCTTACATTTCTTTTTCCTCCTGGGTCTATCGAAGTTATAATATGTTGACCGCTTTTCTCTACGCAAATACAATACAAGATTAAAAAATTTTCTTTTTTTTCTTTGGTGGGGTATACAACCTCTTCAGTTCTAGAGGTGTCCAAAAAACTCTTGTATTGTTGATCGTATGTAAACATACTTTTCTCCTACGTTTTTTTAATTGGGCTTTCCTCCTACTCCTAGCATGCTCCATTCTCCGTTTCCACCTAATATATGGTTTACAGGTGATGGTAGATGACATGATGATGAAAATTCAGTGTTGTTGAAATGCATTATTACAAGTAAGGGCTCTATATTTTTTATTTGATTTTATTTTATTTATTGGTTTCTGCTGCATCTTTTTTCTTTTTTTCATCATACATTTTCATGAACATAATATGGCTTGATACAATATTTCAAGTGTATATAATTTTATACAGATAATAAACGATATTAAACAAATATATTGAATTTAAACATATACATTGAATGCATAATTAACATACATTAGATGCAGGAGGGCTACAGAAATAAGCAAAGTAGCTTGACGTGCCGGCAGCCCTCAACTTAGATACAACAATACAAAATAAAAATAAAAAAGAGTGACTTGCAGAAAAGAAAAGGAAAGGGGAGAGAAGGAGGAGGAGGGGAAGCGTTGATAATAATACAATAAATCTCATACATCTGCTGTTGAATGCAGGTTCATTCATGAATGAAAAACGATGCTAGGTCATGGACGATTACACATCATTGTTGAATATACAGTCAATGTACACACGAACATGAATACAGTAGAATTACTCACGACATGATTAATACTTAGACAATAACATAGTTTTAATTGCCTTCTTAAAAGAATACAATGTCCTAAGGTTTCTTATTTCAATGGGCAGAGAGTTCAGATGTCTGGGCCGGCGTGTCTAATGGATTTGAGAGCCAATGCGATTTTTGGATTTCTTAAATGGAATTTTTCAGTTTGTCTTGTGGGGTAAGAGTGGATGGTTTTATTCAAATTAAACAATGGGGGAAAGTGGGGATGATTGAAGACAATTAAAAGGATTCAACAAAAAATTATGAAGAATGGAGGCCAATGCAGATTTTCCAGCTCCGTTCAAATGAATGCCATCTGCACGGAACAAACCACTATCAAGAAATTCATCAGTTAGATTTAAAAAAACACAGTTCGGTAATGACGGGCAAAGTTCTAGAAGGCCAGCATTTAAAAAAAAAAATTTAAAGCAAAAAGGCCTCAGTATTGGAAATCTTTTTTTTCTTCTTTTTTCTGTGCCTCATCAGTAGAACCTTTATGAACCATCTGGTTATGTGCAAAATTTCCACGTTTTTTGATACTTCCAAAACTATCCGATGCCTTTGTTGGCCAGGTTTGTCCTTTCCAGCTTCTGCCACGTCAAGTTCATTAGAGTGCTTTCTCCTGAGATGACGTAATATTTTACACTGTTTTGTCTCACAATATAAACAATAGTTGTACGCATCATATCTCCTTCGCCCCCCAGGCTTGGTGTCGGATGATGCAACATAAGTGGTGCTTTCTCTGATATCCTCTTCATCTGATAGCGGTATGTGATGTGGGAGTAGTACGTAAGAGTAAATGCGTGTGATTGATTTGCCAAGCCTCCAACATACGATATAAAAGAATAACATATCAAAACTAAGACAGCTTGGACAGGATAACCCACAAAAGCGCAAGAGCTTAATATATCCAGTGGGATCCCTGACACACATGTACAAAATAAAGAGGTTAAAATTGTATTATTTACAGACAGATAAGAACAAAATTATTATTGTATGATATTCATAGCCATTAAATGAGAACTTACCAGAGAATTGTTCAATACAGCGTCTTCCATTGAAGATACGGCAGTTGCATTTGTTCACACAGTCCCTCAGCGGTTCAAGATCAATTATCTATTTGTTGGGCCAGATTTGTAGCCGCTGCCACCTCCTCCACCTCCACTTCATCAATTACAGGACTCGGTCTCAGTATTACGCTCATCGCCCCAATCGCTTTCATCGCCGCTTATATTTTAGGACCGCCCAATATAACGATATTTGGAATAAACGATAATTTCTCGTTATTTCTGTATCGCATATGTCGGGGATCGACTCAAACGTGATAAACTAAGGTGGAAAACAACAAGCGATAAATTGAGAACTTTCCTCTCTTTTTACCGCATTGTTTCAACTAATTTCACTGGACAGTGGGGCACATGATAAGATACAAAATATAATCTGTTTCTGCTGACCATGTCTCTCAACTCCCTCAAATATGTGCTTTTGTACTCGGATGCCAGGTAATACCTACTGACAGCTCCTGGTTTTAGGCTGAAGCCTTTCGTTCCCCCAGGGGTCTGTGTGTCCTTGTTGAAGGTTTCTTCAATTGTCTGATCGACTGGGATTCTGCCAAAGGGGTTGCTAATACCAAGTTGCAAAGAATATCCCTGGCCCTGCATGCACTGTTCATGCACATCTGGGTGATCAATGGCCAGCCGGGACATTTGTGCATAATAGTAGGGGAAATAGCGAGCATAGTTCAGTTTGTCGTCGGTGAAGCACCAGGGAATCAATGCACGAATGGGAGCGACATGCAGCACCCAGTAACCCTCTCTAGATGCCCCAAGCAGACCTAGCATAACCTCGACCATGTCCACATATGACATACAGAAGGGCGAGAGGGTCCCATTCTCCTGTCTCAGGTAATCAAGGTAGACTTTAAACGGCTTGAAGATGGGCTCAAAGGACTGATTCTCAATCTTCTCACAGATAGCAGCTTGATAAACATCCTCACATAGGTTGTTTACAACTCTAGAGGCTTTCTTCCAGGTGAACCTGGTCCTCAGTGTGGTTAGTTTCATCCCAAGGTAGGAAGCCTTTCCATGGCACTCTAATAAATGCCTTATACTTTATTAAAATATATTTATTCAGGATAACAAGAATCAGATATACAACAACTTGTGTAGCCTGACAGCACGATTTTCCTTGCTGCCTTCCATCAACTCCAGCAACTGAGCCATCAGCAATGACACCTGACTCTACACATAGGTTCCTCAGTCCAGTATCTTGGAATCTCTTCCCAATGGTTCACAACAGTGTGCATATGGTGTGGTAGACTCCCAAACTAAGAATGATGTCCTTTTCCTGGGTGCTTCCAAACAACTCCAGCAGCTTTGGCAAACAGAGCTTGGTCGAATACACAGACTATCGTTTTCAAATCAAGTGACTGCATAATGTTTATTGACTGGTTGAGCACTTGCTTGATTCAGAAAACTTTTTAAAGTGTCACTTAATTTGTCTTTAGGTCTAGTTTCGCAGACTAGCTTTCTACTTTGAGCTAACTTTTAAAACAAACACGTTAATTGTAATTTACAATACAACATCTATACAATATGTTTATTCAGTAACCAGATAGCTAGAACCATATGATTCAAAGGAATTATGCTGGGAAGAAAACTGAACTTACCAGTATAAATAAATGAACTCTCCAAGCTATCAAAACAGGCAAAGTTGGTTGCTATGAAGTTTTGATATGATGGCTCCTGAACTTTTAACCAATCAGATGCGGGATGACTGGCTGTGTCCTCAACACAGCATCAATGGCATTGTACCACTCTGGTATTGAAATACTCCCTTCCCTTAACTTGTTTAGTTTGTCTTTTACTTTGCGGTACTCCACTCGCAGTCTATTTACCTTGTCTCGCACCTTCTCCCGAGTCCTTGCTGCAAACCCAGTTCGACGAGGAAAGTGCTCACTCTCTGGTAGACGTCACGGTTACGGTGGGTCCCAGTGAAAAAATTTTGTATCCTATCGCTCCCCCACACATCAATGAGACAATTCACCTAAAAAAAAAACCAGAGATGGTTTGGTGGCTGGCCGTGTCCCCAACACAGCATCAATGGAATCGAACCACTCTGGTGTTGAAATACTCCCTTCCACTGACTTGTTTAGTTTGTCAGTCCTTGCTGCAGACCCAGCTCGACGAAGGAAGTGCTCACTCTCTGGTATACGTCTCTGTTATGGTGGGTCCCAGCAAATAACTTCTGAATCCTATCGCTCCCCACACACAATCACATTCTTCTTCTGTTTGATCCCTTCTACTACGTTCTACATCTTTAGGTGAAATACCCTGTGTTCCAACTTCATCAAAAAGGATCCGGACTTCTTGTACACCTTTCCTAAAAAAAGGCAACACCTAGCTAGCAACTAAAAATGAGACATATTCAGCAAATTTTTTCAGATGTTTAAAGGAGATCTGTATAGGATATTCATACCTTCTACATCACACAAGTGCTGTGTACATATTTGAAAGAAGAGGAGACTATTTCATAACTTGATGAATACTTCTTGTTTAATAAATAAATCGTATATGACCGACTTGGCACCTTTAAACCATCTTGGTTACAACTAGCCCTTGGATATTTTGAAAATTGGCAAAGTTCAGAAATAGGAGTTTGATTCTCTTGAGAATAAGAAATTGTCCTTTTGTAGCAACGAGCTATTAATTTGCATTCCTTGTCAAGATCAGTAACTTTTTTCAGACACAAATTCTCTCGCAAATGTTTTCAATTGGAATTTTCTTTTCACAGGTTTCTTCACAGAGATGTCATTAAGAATTTGGCTCTGCAGTAAGATTCAAACGAAAGCTCCATTCTTAACATCTTCTGAGACATTAGGGGTAAAGCATTCAAAGTATGAGTATGCAAGGGGATTATACAAGAATAATTATGACAGTCAAAGGCATGAAAAAGAGGGGCCATACTCTTGAGAGCAGCCATACGTAAATCCCAGTTTCTTTTTTAATCGATACATACAAACTAATGTATGACAGAACATCTTCCCTTAAGAAATGATTCCAAAATTTGAAGGTTTTGAATTTTAGGGACACATCATCACAGAATTTTGTGAATTCTTCCATCAAAGAAACCATATGAATGTGATTTCTTTTCTCTTATTTTGAACGACTATGAATTCTTCTATTCCATGGAATTCTCCTTTCTCAAAGAATAATTTTGAAACACATTCACATATGTTACAAGTTTCCACTTCCTTCCCAGCTCGATGATACATGAAGATTGCCTCATACACGTATAGTAAAAACCTAGGAGTTCTCTTGAAATTTGAACATGAACCTAAACTTGGTAACGTTAAGTCTTTGTGGGATGCCTTCGCACAATATTTTAATCCTGCCTCCCAAATATTCATAATATCACCTCTTTGAAATTTTTGAGAACTTGTCAATCACAGAAAAACAGAATAGTCCAGTGCAATGCTTCCCCATATTCATACTTAACATCATAGAGTAACATCTGGGTGGTCAGTAGGAGCTATATGTATAGGAAGTACATAAACAGTTAGGATCTTTTAATTTATCATCTTAAGACAAACAATTGTTGCCTTTTTCCTCTTCCGTTTTCTCTTGATTCTGCGCGGTCTCCTCTTCTTATCCTTCACCTTCTTATGGTGATATCTGGGGATATTGGTTTTGGTAGTGAGACTTTGGAAACCTGTGGTCTCCATGGTGGACTTGAGCCCCCTAGGGTTACATAAGGTATTAGCGTCAGTGTTCCTGTCTCCGGCACATATTGCTTCGGGGGTGGAGTCTTTTTTGCATACTTTTTCTTCAGCAAAGGTTTAAGTGTTCTTCTGTATGGCTGTCCATATTTGCAATTTGTTATGAAAAGTTCTGTGGCATCTAAAATGGAACAATTAGGAAAACATTAAAAAAGTTTGAACCAATTATTATTGTAATATCAAGACTTCAGACACAGGTCGTCACAGTCCCACCTTGGAAGGATGAGGCCAAAAACAATGTCTGCGGATGGAGATTTCTCTCTAACTGTGTAATGAAGTTTCAAGTACAATTTAGAGTCTATCTCCCATACACTGTTCTAGAGATTATTTGTACCGATATGAATAAGGATAATATTAGAAAATCGTCCTGAAACTCAGAACTACGATTCTGTATATTACCTGAATTGTATGCATTGGCTCGATTGGAGCAGCCACTTTGTCATAATAGGGAAACTCAGCTAGCTTTTCCTTTCCATTTCTCCCTGTTTCCTTCTGCAGAGCTAAACCCTTTTCAATTTCCCTCGTTACGTAGCTTTCCGAGGACGTAAGAAGAATGGGTTCCTGGCAGCTCACAGGGGGAACAGGAAGGTCCTTGACGGAGGTCTGTGTAGGGGATGGACCATCTTGGACATACATCCGGAATGTACATGTTTGCAGGAAGGTCTGGGGGCCGGACTGGTGGTCGGGCAGGCTTTGCGTGGGTCATAAACCCCTCCTCATCTATCTCCACATGCTTTTTCCTCTTCCTCCTCCTTTTCTTTTGCCTCAGCATTGTGTTTGCTTGACCGTTACATTGCTTAGATAAATTGGGTGGTATCAGGATTTGGGTGATGATTGACTTGGGTAATTTGGACGAGTTGGGTTGGCCGGGTTCAGATGAGTTGGTTGGTTTGTGTTGTGTAGAAGTGGATTTTTCTTTTACGTGGAGGGGTCCATAATATCAATAGTTCTCCAGGCACATACTTCTTTGCTGTTGGCTTTACTGGATCAAGATATCTCAGTACGATGTTAGAAAGTTCCTTTGAAAAGGTGTTTTTTCCTTGCTTGTTTAGATGCAATCTATCAAACCTAAATCGCTCATATGAGAATGAGAATGGTCGAGTACAATCGACAAAAGTACACTTGACAAATTCTTTAGTTAAACAATGCAGTTTCAAATTAAAGTAAAGTGACTCATAAACGCCATCATCGTCCCAACGAGGCAAGATCGCAGAAATAAATATTCTTGAGTCTCTGTACTTCTCACAAACGCTAAAAATTAAATCCCTATATTGACTTCCAAATCTTTCCCAAACACTATTGCCACGAAAAAGAGGGGCAATACTCTTGAGAGCAGCCATACGTAAATCCCAGTATCTTTCTCTGATCGATACATACAAACTAATATATGACAGTACATCTTCCCTTAAGAATCGATTCCAAAATTTGAAGGTGGCAAATTTTTGGGACATATGTCATCACAGAATTCTTCTTATCAAATCTTATTCTGAACTACTATGAGTTTTTTTATACCATGGAATTCTCCTTTCTCGAAGGATAATTTTGAAAAACGTTCACTATATTAGAAATGAACTGATCATTAGATATTTCCACTTCCTTCCCAGCTCGATGATACATGAAGATTGCCTCATACACTTGCAGTAGAAACCTATGAGTTCTCTTAAAATTTGAACATGAACCTAAACTTGGTAATGTTAAATTTTTGTGGGATGCCTTCGCAAAATCTTTTAATCCTGCCTCCCAAAATATCTTTGATATCACCTCGTGGAAATTTTTGAGAACGTGTCTAATCGTGGAGAAACGGAATAGCCCAGTCCAATGCTTCACCATATTCATGCTTAACATCACAGAGTGACATCAGGGTGGTCAATAGGAGCTATGTAAAGGAAGTACATAAACAGTTAGCTGCTGTCATCATGCTCTGCTCCACAGAGTGCAGATAAGCTGGACTGCGAAAGGTCCAGGTCTGTTTGCTTTTTTTCTGGGGTAAGAACAAAGTTCAGCCTGCAGGTGAAGGCCCTGTCCTGTTTTTTTTCCAACATTGTTTTTTTAGCTGATGTATTTTGATCCTCCATGTTCTTCACTTGTTTCTCCATGTCATTTACCACACTCATTATTTGCCCGACCGCCTGTTGGACATTATACTGGCGATGCTCCAGTCTCATGCATATTCGGATCAGCTGTAGCAACGACTTTTGCATTGTTTTGTTGGCTGTCTCGGTCATACTCTATTAAACAAAAACTCAATGAAGAATTGTTACTGATGCTTAAATCATGTCAAATAGTTCACCAAATCATGGTAATTCACATACTTAGTTGCAAATTTAGGTTGTCTGTTCGTATTTTAGTGGTGTATTAAACTGTTAGACAACAGCAAGCAAACATACTCCCTGGCCGAAAATTCCCTTTTAGCCATCCCGTTGACGACTGCGACCGCAAATCGAACAGGATGTAGATTAAAACATCGTCCGTCCGCAAGACCGCCCGGCGGCAGGCAGGAGGGGAGCTTTGCTTGCTGAAAAATGGAGGCCAAATACCCCCCAAATATTGAGTATTGTTTTATGGATTAAAAATCGTCCTGAAACTAGATACACGCATTCAGAATCGTGATGTCGAGTATGTGCCAGATGACTTTATGGTAACACTTCAGCGATTTTGTTTGACGTCTGTAGCATGCAATTTTTGTTGCCGTCTGCGAGGTGTATACCTCCCATGTGTTTATTGTAGAGACCTATGACATCAGGATGCTCAATTTCGATCCGTGTCCATTGGCCATCTCTCTTGGCCATGGGATTGACTGGCTGCGTTTCTTTCTTTTGGGGAACTGTGGAAAGAATATATACAGGCTTTGTATCTTTCCATGTTACGAAATATAATTTATCACTCTGCCGCCATAGTGTTTGACCTCTCGCTAGCCGTTTCACCCGTTTTTCTTTCCCACAGTTTTGCTAGGTAGATAATTGCTTTATTTAATTTAAATTTAACAGAACTGTCAATCCCGGATGTTATATTACACATAAAATAAAGAAAACAAATCTGGTGAAATGTTAAAATACACACCCGCACACATATAATATTAATGAACATAAAATACATGTACATGGACATCCTATCAAAATATTGTGATATCTTGATAGAACTGTACGTCGAAGACTTGATGTCACCATCGGTGGAGCTCCACTTGCAGTGTAGATTCAAGATTCAAGGAGAATATAGCACTCGGCGTGTAGCTCGATTGCTGGTCTCGGTCAAATCATTGTCCAGCATGCACTCAAGCCATTGCAAGACAGGCCTGAGTGCACACCAAACAATAGCTCGCCCAAACCCAGGCCCAGCCACAGGAGTAACTATCTCACATTAATTACTAAATACATTTTTTTACCGATTCCATATCCTTTTTCTTTTGTTGGGCGTCCAAGGGTTGAGTTGCAAGGTAGACTACCCCCCCCCCCCCCATGACGCTTCAGGCCGCAGGGCTTAATGCAACCGAAACTGAATATCGTACTCGCGCCAATTGTAAATGGACGCCGCAGCCGTCCTCACTATGTTCATGTACTTAAGCAGCTCTCGCGACCGCGAACCGTGCCTCTCCGTGTAAATTGACACAAAGGTTAGCATAGCACTTGTCGACTGCTCAACCGAGCAGATTAGTATTGGACGAGATTGTGGGCGAGGTGAAACCCCCCGTTTGACTGATCAAAGGCAAGTGTTAGACCACTTGACGTATGGTACCCTTCTTTGAACATATGCCCCAATTCGATAAATTACCCCTTCCAAATTCGCTCGCGCAATGCTTGAGGGATGGTGTAGCCTAGCTCCTCACTAATGCCTTGCCGCACGTAAGGCAGGCCTGGTTGATGGGGCTGAGGGAGATGGGGAGTGGTGTTTATAACAGGAGGGGCAGTAAACAGGCCATTCGATAAAACTCCCATCCCCTCCCGACCCTTTAATTGTGCATTTTCTAAAAACAGCGGCCACGACTCACCGTGATAAACTCAGTACATATATATATATATATATATATATATATAACTTTGCATGGGACCTTTGGGAGACATCATCAAAATAGGTATATTTGGGGGACATTTTACATTTCTGTTCAGACTGCCCCTATATAGAAACCATGTATCTTCTACAATATTAGAGAGTGCTTCTTATAGCAGCATAAATTGATGCTTTTACAATTTGAGTCAGTAAAAAATTCAATTCCAGATATAGCTTTTACATGTGCATAAAAATGTCTCCTTAACGTTTTTTTTACTCCAGATAGCACATTCAGGAGACAGTAATTTTTTTAGCCACCTTTAGGAGACATGTCTCCCTAATACATATTTATGAGCAAAATCAAATAACTATGCAGGTGCAACACGACTGTGTAGTTTTACCTGTTTACAATGTTAAAAAGGTATGAAAGCCTCATTACCATGCACCAGTACTATAACTAAACAAACAAAGTATTTTCTTACTTTAGTAACATAATATCGTATTTCATTTCAGTGCAGTTTGACAAGTACAATAAGCAGACACTTTTGAGTGGAATAAGTATATTAAGGAGACAATTCTATACATCAATGCACATACAAAAATATACATCTTATATGCATAATTGATGGGGGCGATTTTAAAGTTTAACACACGTATTATTTATATTCCAACGCAGATTCCTGACCTAGATTATTGTGCTCATGGTTATGAAACCAAACATATGTCATTGAAGTCCAGAATTTCATTTGATGTAATTATTATATAATACTTCATTCAAGTGTAGTTTGACAAAGTACAATAGGTAGACACTTGTGAGTGGAATAAGTATATTTAGGAGACAATTCTACACAATATATTATATATTGATGGGGGCGATTTTAAAGTTTCACATATATATTCGGAGGCGCTGTGGTGTAGTGGTTTGGGCTCTCGTCTTTCAATACGAGGGTCGCGGGTTCGAGTCCCACTATTGCCCAGTTGCTCATACTCTTCAGCAGGGGTATTTATCTGTGAACGCTGCTCCCTACCCAGGAGTGATGGGAACCTTGGTCGGGTGTTTAAAAGCCCAGAGCGCCCGGTGGCTGCCTCGGCTTGTATGCTCCCCAGGGAGTTGAGAGTGTGCTCAAGATAATTGGGCGGGTTTGCAATGTACCTGATGATCAGGGGGTAATATATGTGCGCCTTGAGCACTCTACAAAGGGGATGCGAGCGCGGTATAAATCGCATGTATTAGTATTATTATCGTGGATGGTACCTTTGGGAGACAATAGGGGGTTTGAGCAGGTATATTACGGAGACAAAATGAATAGGGAGACAATTTTGTGTCTCCCTAACGTTTCAGCATGTATTTTACGTACTTTCCAAACATTATTATTATTATTAGTATTATTATTTTCTAACGCAGATTCTTGACCTAGATTTTTGTGCTCATGGTTATGAAACCAAACATATGTCATTGAAGTCCAGAATTTCATTTGATGTAATTATTATATCATACTTCATTCAAGTGTAGTTTGACAAAGTACAATAGGTAGACACTTGCGAGTGGAATAAGTATATTTAGGAGACAATTCTACACAATATATTATATATTGATGGGGGCGATTTTAAATTAGCGTGGATGGTACCTTTGGGAGACCTTTGGTGGTTTGAGCAGGACTATCACGGAGACAAAATAAATAGGGAGACATTGTTTGTCTCACTAACGTTCCAGCATGTCTTTTACATACTTTCCAAACAGATCAGCTCAGTTCAACACATATCGGTTGCATCCGTTTTATTTTTCAACGCAGATTCCTGACCTAGATTATTGTGCTCATGGTTATGAAACCAAACATATGTCAATGAAGTCCAAAATTTCATTTGATGTAATTATTATATCATATTTCATTCCAGTGTAGTTTGACAAAGTACAATAAGCAGACACTTGCGAGTGGAATAAGTACTTTACGAAGGCAACCTTGCACAATATATTTTGTATTCATTGAATGGCAATTTTGAATTTTTTGTGCATTTATCTTCCGTATTTCTTGACGCAGCTTCTCTGCTTCTAAATGATGATGCATTGATGCTATATATTTCATTTAGTAGCGTTATATACTCCCAAGGGCGACGGAACCTATTTTTATTTTATTTTATTACTATTTTTATTCATTTATTTTTTGTGGGGGGGGGGGGAGGGGCAAAGGCCCCAAGGGACACTATTATGTTAAAAAGGGCACTTCGTGAGGGAGCGGAGCGACCGAGCGTGGGGGGCGGGGGTGTCTCCTTCAAACGGCAGGGAGATTTTTCAATTTTGTGGATCAGAATTACGTAATCTGGTGTATAAAGTAATAAGGTTTTCAAAACCAGCCCCAACCCGCTATCTATGTTTTTGTCTTTCCAGATAATCAAATGTATTACAGGGGGAGGGCGTGTCCCCCCTCCCACAGCAGGGAGATTTTTCAAATTTAGGGATCAGAATTACGTAATCCGGTGCATACAGTAATAAACCCGACCCCACCCCGCTATCTACGTTTTTGTCTTTCCAGATAATCAAATGTACTACAGGGGGAGAGTTGGAAGGGGGGTATCCCCCTACCCCCCCCCCCCCCCCCCCCCCCCCCCCGCCCTGGTTCCGCCGCCCCTGTATACTCCACTAGAAAAAAAAACAAACATAATTCACACAATCAAACAAGCTCATGAGAAACGGACAAAAAAAAATGACAAGATTTTGGCCACAAACTTTCTCAAACATGGTTCAACCAAAAGGTGTTGGTAAATTGTACAGGGAAACCCGGTTATAACGAGCTCACTTATAACGAGGTACCAGTTATAACGAGGCTAATCTTTTGACCCCGATTCACTTATTCATTTAAATGTTAATTGTGAATTTGGCCGTTTATAACGAGGTAAATTTGATAGTCCTGACTACCTCGTTATAATGGGGTTTCCCTGTATTTATGTTACTAAGGATATCTTTTAAATCATAAGATGTGAAACATTTGTGTATATCTTTAAATTTAATGCAGTAACAACACAGGGTTTGTGATGTGCATAGTGCAGCTCTACAAATATTCAATATTTCCACCTTTTCTGCAAATTATTTTGAATATTTTCTTTCCAGTATGTATGGAAAATGCCCTTAAGATAATCTTACTAAAAAGTTACAGATACAATAACAACATCGAAATGTTTGTACGGCTCAGCTTTTCCTATAATACAATAGGAACTAGATGGAACTTCGACTGCATGCAGTCGAAAATGATGCCTCCGTCATAGAGCAATTTTACAAACCAAAACAGAAGAAATTTTTCAAATTCAAGTTCTATTGTAATCCACTGACAGGTTCTCAGAATATCGTGATTACAAGCTATTTCTCATATACATGTATGACCCTTTGATCTTTGACCTCATGACCCCAAAATCTACTCAGTTCATTGGCTCTGCACAAATACATACACGTACATGTCTTGAGTTTAATGGTAATCCATCCATCGGTTCTAATTGATAATGCGATCACAAGCTATTTTTGCATACATAATGAGCCCTGTGACCTTTGACCTTTGACCTTGTAACCCCAAAATCTAATCAATTCATTGGCTCTGCAAGTTACATACATGACCAAAGTTTGGTAGGAATCCATCAGTCGGTTCTTGAGATAACGCGATCACGAGAACGGGACGTACGGACAACCTGAAAACATAATGCCTCCGGCTACTTCGTAACGGAGGCATAAAATAAAACTTCAAAATCTTGATATTGATGCCACAACAAAGTCTAAGTTTGCAGACCTGAAATGACACTTGGCCTTGACTTTGTCACCTAAAAGACTACTCACATGATTGGTGATACATGATAACCCTTATGTTCAAGTTTCATAGAATAGGAATGTATACTTTCAAAATTATGAAAAAAATTCAAAATCTTAACCTGATGCCACAACATAGTATAAGTTTGTTGACCGGAAATGACCTTTGACCTTGACTTAGTGACCTAAAATTCTACTATCATTATTGAGGATACTTGATAACCCTTTAGTTTAAGTTTCGTTGAATAATAGCTTACACTTTTAAAATTATATTACAAATCCAAAAACTTAACCTCGGTTAAGTTTTGATGATTATACCACAACATAGTCAAGTTTGTTGACCTGAAATGACCTTTGACCTTGACTTTGTGACCTGAAATTCTCCTCATACGATTGGAGATACTTGATAACCCTACAGTCTAAGTTTCATTGAATAGGAACTTATACTTTCAAAATTATATTAAAAGTTCAAAAACTTAACCTTAGGTAAAGTTTTTGATGTTGACGCCGCCGCCGTCAACGGAAAAGCGGCGCCTACATATATGTCTCACTTTTTGCTACGCAGGCGAGACAAAAGCAAACCTCACTTTCTAACCATGTACTGTTCATGGTCCCAATGTACAAAAGATATCTCATGGAAAGATAAATCCTAGCTAGAAAGATATGTCATGGAGTTGCCAATTTGCTTTTGATCAATTACAACTTTAAATATGCATAAATCCTTATCCTTAACTTCTACTGATTTGTTTTACTTGTTTTTGTGCTTTGATTGAAAGTAACTTAGGATCAGGATGGACTTCCCCTTTAAGTTTACATATATCTTACCGACTGAGGATGAGCATCGCACTCCTGCATCTTCGGAATGAACACAGTTATGGACTCCCCAACCACTATTGGAGCATGAAGAAAGCATAACCTCCGGGCCATCACAAGCCACTTCATCCAACCAGATTGGCCCCAACCCGGTACCCCCGTCGAGTAATACGTCGACTAATACGTCGACTCCCGCGTAGCCTAGCTGCCGGCAGGCTACGGTGGCATCAGTAGTATCCCAGTTGTCATCACATACAGTGCCCCATTGGCTTTTGTGGTAGATCTCGACCCGTCCCTCATTCGGGGTCGCTCCTCCAGCGAGTCTTAGCGATCCCTCGGTAACTGGAAAACAAATTCAAAGTCTTATTTCATTAGGTTCACCGTTCCACCCATGTGTGCGCTCCAAAAGAGGACTGTTGAGTTTTGAAAGGGGATTGAGAGTAAAGAAAGAAATATTCTTTTGTGTTGTGTTCTTATTTAACGACTACCCTTGACTGTTATTAGAGAGAAGAAGAAAAATAAGGAATAATATTTCTAGGCATTCATTAGTGAGTGGATGAAGTCCACAAAAAGATTAAGCAGAGAGAGACCCAACATTGTGAACAGCTTGATGATTCGGATTCAAATTCCAAGTAGTTTCCATGAAAAATGATGTGCTTTTAACAAAAAGGTCTTCTCCTTTGAATGTACAACATGTTTTGTATATATATATTGTTAATCGTTAGACTGTCTTTCATGTATTATTGTCTCTTCAAGCCCAAGAAGCGCAGACGGAATGGAATGTAAGTATGTAACCATTTAGACCTCCCATCTTCTCTATGGATTATTGTATTTAATGTAAATGCTATTCATGCATGTACCCCTCAGGTATCAGTAAAAGACAGTATTTCCACAATAAATGTCCCAGCCGGGCAAAAGGGGCTGCAGCAAAAACTACAGCACAAAGCAAAATAGAGGATCATTTGTTGGAACCTGTTCACATCTGCTGCTATAGGTAGCATTTCTGTTAAAAGGGCATATAAAACTACATGTATTTTATGGTTCTAGAACACCTTCCCCCTAGACAACCACCCTCCGGAAAACCAACCCCTAGGATAACCACCCTCTAGGACAACCACCCTCTAGGACAACCAACCCTCCGGACAACCACCCTCTAGGACAACCACCCCTAGGATAACCACCCTCTAGGATAACCACCCCTAGGACAAACACCCTCTAGGATAACAACCCTCTAGGATAACCACCCTCTAGGATAACCATCCTCTAGGATAACCACCCCTAGGATAACCACCCTCTAGGATAACCACCCTCTAGGATAACCACCCCTAGGATAACCACCCTCTAGGATAACCCCCCCTAGGATAACCACCCTCCAGGACAACCACCCCTCCGGATAACCACCCTCTAGGATAACCACCCTCTAGGATAACCATCCTCTAGGACAACCACCCCTCCGGATAACCACCCTCTAGGATAACCACCCTCTAGGATAACCACCCTCTAGGATAACCACCCCTAGGATAACCACCCTCTAGGATAACCACCCCTAGGATAACCACCCTCTAGGACAACCACCCCTACGGATAACCACCCTCTAGGATAACCACCCTCTAGGATAACCACCCTCTAGGATAACCATCCTCTAGGATAACCACCCCTAGGATAACCACCCCTAGGATAACCACCCTCTAGGATAACCACCCCTAGGATAACCACCCTCTAGGATAACCACCCTCTAGGATAACCACCCTCTAGGATAACCACCCTCTAGGATAACCACCCTCTAGGATAACCACCCTCTAGGACAACCACCCCCAGGATAACCACCCCCAGGATAACCACCCTCTAGGATAACCACCCTCTAGGATAACCACCCTCTAGGATAACCACCCTCTAGGACAAGCACCCCCAGGATAACCACCCCTAGGATAACCACCCTCTAGGATAACCATCCTCTAGGATAACCACCCTCTAGGATAACCACCCTCTAGGATAACCACCCTCTAGGATAACCACCCTCTAGGACAACCACCCCCAGGATAACCACCCCTAGGATAACCACCCTCTAGGATAACCATCCTCTAGGATAACCACCCTCTAGGATAACCACCCTCTAGGACAACCACCCCCAGGATAACCACCCTCTAGGACAACCACCCTCTAGGATAACCACCCCCAGGACAACCACCACTCAGGACAACCACCCTCTAGGACAACCACCCCTAGGATAACCACCCTCTAGGATAACCACCCTCTAGGATAACCACCCTCTAGGACAACTACCCTCTAGGTTATTTCTAGGGGTGGTTATCCGGAGGGGTGGTTGTCCCAGAGGGTGGTTATCCTGGGGGTAGTTATCCGGAGGGTGGTTATCCGGGGAAGGTTGTTTATAGGGTAGGTGTCCGGATACTGTATTTTATCGGTAGGTGGCAGGTATGTAGACTCGAGTAGAGCAGTAAGCCAGGTGAGCCAGGTGAGATAAAGATTAATAAGAATGATAGCCAACAATTAAATGCTTATGGATGCTGCATTTCTAGTCTTCCCTGACTGGTCTTTATGCGCAGGTTTTGCTGTAAGAATAACAATGATAATAACGATAATGTGTCTAGTTTACCAAGGGTAGCCTCATCAGTATTTATACTTTTCTTTCTGAGGGGCCTGCAATCCTATTATTACCCCGGTACACAAGGGTATAGTCAAACCTGCTTTAGCCATCACCTGTATAGAAAGACCACCTGTTTATAAAGACATTTTTCTTGTATTCCTTCACTGGTGTTTCTCATTGTGACACATGTTAAAGTAAACCTGTCTACAAAGACCACTCGCCCAAATAACAACTACGTTTGTTCTCCCCTTGGCAGACTTTCTATACAGGTTTTGCTAAACTTGGAATTTGGATCCAGTTTAAGGATTTTAGATTTTAAAGCAATCTTACCATTACTTGGGGTCTGACATGTGACCCCAACATCTTCAGCATGACTGCAGTCGTTGGTTCCCCAGTCGCGGTGGGTGCACGATGACAACGACGTCTCGCCCCCAATACAATTCACGTCGTCTAACCAGATTGTTCCGGTTCCTTCACCGAAGGCAGCCTTGGCGTGAGTTTCTGCATTTCCGGAGTAACCCAGCTGCTGACACACCACCTGTGACTCGTCGCTGGCCCATGTATCGTCGCATACTGTACCCCACGATGACCGGTAGTAGATCTCCACTCGACCTTCAGCAGCAGTGTATCCTCCCACAAGCCTCACATCTACACAATGAAAAACAAAATTGCTGTGAAAGAAAATTCAATTAGTTCTCTTGATTTCTAGAGGATTAAACTGGGTCCAGTTTCCCGAAACAGTCATAAGTCAGAGTTCGTGGACATTCTATAGAAACGTGTGTTGATTCTATGAGGCAAGTTTCAGTGGGATTTCTGAGAATTTAGCCCCCTGGCTTGAAATAATTGGACATGACCATGTATGGATAAAATCAATTTAAAAAAACTTTATCTGGCATTCTATAGGTAAATGGTTGAGGAGAATGAAGAGGGAAAAAAAGGATAGCATAAAACCCTGCATATCGATATAGGTCTAGGGTGGATTCAAAAGGCGGCTTCAACCCGGCTTCAATCCGCACTGGGATCCCGTTTAATCACACATAAAACTGCTGGCTTCAACCCATACCACTCCAGCAAAGCATAGAGAGTCAGTGCTAATGCGTATTGACCTTTAGCACTGCATGCTTGCTGTGAGGCAGGTATTTTTGGACCCGTACACAAATATACACACCACACAATATCGCATAGACTCTACACAATCATGTCGATGCAGCTGTAAGCAAAGTTTGACACTAGACTTACAATTTGAATTTTTAAATTATTCTTTTTAACATCAGTAAGTTACAAAAAATGTATTTTACTGCTATTTAGGTGTCATCAATTGTCACTAAAGTACCGATTTTGAATGAAATCAGTTGAGTTTTGTACAGTGGTGTTTGAAATGTTGAGAATCAAAAGCACAGCTTTTACTACACAGCCAGGATAGTGATGCTTCTATGTGTGGCTTCAACCCGGCTTCAACCCCCTCGCGCTTCAACCGGGCTTCAACGCTCGATGCGGATCACTGTGTAAACACGGTAATTATTGACCGCGCGCGCCCGTACAATTTTCCAAATTCTCCTTATAAACTAGCAAAAATCACATTACATAATGTCTGTTACGTACCGTATTGTTCTTGGGCAAGAATTGTCTGAAATAGGTCAGGAGATAAAAGGAGGAAAAGGCTTCCAATAAACAATATTAAACGTAGGTCCATCGTCATTGCCATACGCTGCAACATTGATATGAGGGCTCGCAAGGCCAAGGTACTGTACTGCTATCTATGAGCATTGGGGTATTGGAGAAGTTTACAAACAATTTGAATTTGTCAATTCACTGTGAAATATACAATACAAATACAATTGATGTTAATCCTTACAAAATAACACTATCGACAATAGTGAGAAAAATTATGATGATAATGATAATAACAATATTGATGATGATAATAATATTAATCAAAAACAAAACGATAATATTAATTAAAACGATAATTAATGACGAAATTAATGGAAGCAATTTAAAAAGAAATTTACTGGCACCAGTAAATTGATATCTGAATTAATGAATTACTGAAAATATTCTTGATATCAATTTAATAAATTGATAAAACACAAAAAAGAGAAAAATAAAGTTAATATTGAACTCATAACATGTTTTTTGCACATACTTAAATTAATGAAAACGAAGCATTATTTTTCGACAGAATTTTACTAAGTTTAAACGTGTTTGTACATTATTGGAGTTAAAAAGCTGATCCATTTTCAGTGTATTTGGTCTTTCAATAAAATATTTATCGATGAACAATTTTCTGTCTGAACGAAAGGTAGGGCATACAAACAAGTAATGAAATTCATCTCCAAGCGATTGCAAATTGCACAGCGTACATATAGCCTCATTTCCCTTGGAGTATTTGAATATCTACCAGCTACAATCGGCAGGTAATGATTGCCACATGCACAGCGAAAACGACTTAATATTGTCCGATCTCTTTTAATGAGATCGATTAAGTATCTTTCTAAACATAAAGAATGTTTGAAGATTCGATAGTTAACACAATGCGAATTATCGTACATAATTATACAAGCAGACCAATACTGAGCATGAGAATCTCTCAATCGACGTTCCACAGTTTGTTTGACCCACTCACGTACAGCTAGTATTTTCACAAATTTCCCATAAATTAGACATCCCCATATTGTCCAGAGTCAGCTTGATTTTTTTTAACCAAGGTGCCTGATATATATTCTTCTCAAAGAGTAATTTTAAGATAATATACACCTTACCAGAAAATTTATCCTGTCCACTATGTACAATCCTACACCAGAAGTTTATCATTCTGCTTTCGATATATTTCTCATAGACGAATAGACGAATCGTCTTCTTTCTCTAATGATTTAATGAAACTTAAAAGCTTCCGCGCTTCGCGCGGGAGGGGGGGGGGAACCTGAATTCAGACGAGGATTAAGAGTCGAGAACTGTACAACGAATCGTCTCGTTTCTCTAATGATTTAATGAAACGTAAAAGCTTCCGCGCCTCGCGCGGGAAGGGGGGAAACTGAATACATGTACAGTAAAGGCGAGTATTGAGAGTCGAGAATGGTTCAACGAATCGTCTTCTTTCTCTAATAACTTAATGAAACGTCAAAGTTTCTGAGCTTCGCGTAGGAGGGGGGAGGGAATGAATTTAGACAAGGATTAAGAGTCGATTAAGAAAACGGTACAACGATTCGTCTTCTTTCTCTAATGATTTAATGAATCGTAAAAGCTTCCGTGCTTCGCGCGCGAGGGGAAAACAGAATTCGGACGAGGATTAAGAGTCGAGAACTGTACAACGAATCTTCTTGTTTCTCTAATGATTTAATGAAGCGTAAAAGCTTCCGCGCTTCGCGCGGAAATGAGGGAAAACTGAATACAGACGAGGAATAAAAGTCGAAAACTGTACAACGAATCGTCTTGTTTCTCTAATGATTTAATGAAGCGTAAAAGCTGAATTCAGACGAGGATTAAGAGTCGAGAACTGTACAACGAATCGTCTTGTTTCTTTAATGATTTATTGAAACTTAAAAGCTTCCGAGCTTCCCGCGGGAGGGGGGGGGGAACTGAATTCAGACAAGGAATAAAAGTCGAAAACGGTACAACGAATCGTCTTTTCTTTCTAATGATTTAATGAAACTTAAAAGGTTCCGCGCTTCGCGCGGGAAGGGGAACCTGAATTCAGACGAGGACCGGATTAAGAGTCGAGAACTGTACGTCGAATCGTCTTCTTTCCTTAATGATTTAATCAAATGTAAGAGATTCCGCGCTTCGCGCGGAAGGGGGAACCTGAATTCAGTCGAACATTCAGAGTCGAGAACTGTACAACGAATCGTTTTCTTTCCCTCATGATAAATAATGAATCGTAAATGCTTCCGCGCTCTGCGCGGGTGGGGAAAATTGAATTCAGACGAGGATTAAGAGTCGAGAACTGTACAACGAATCGTCTTGTTTCTCTGGTGATTTAATGAAGCGTAAAAGCTTCCGCGCTTCGCGCGGGAAGGGGGAACTTGAATTCAAAGGAGGATTATTTTCGAGAAAGGTACAACGAATCGTCTTGTTTCTTTAATGATTTAATGAAACGTAAAAGCTGAATTCAGACGAGGATTATAAGAGTCGAGAACTGTACAACGAATCGTCTTGTTTCTCTAATGATTTAATGAAATGTAAAAACTTTCGAGCTTCGCGCGGGAGCTAGGGGGGGGGAAACTAAATTCAGACAAGGAATAAAAGTCGAAAACGGTCCAACGAATCGTCTTCTTTCTCTAATGATTGAATGAAACGTAAAAGCTTCCGTGCTTCGCGCGCGAGGGGAAAACAGAATTCGGACGAGGATTAAGAGTCGAGAACTGTACAACGAATCTTCTTGTTTCTCTAATGATTTAATGAAGCGTAAAAGCTTCCGCACTTCGCGCGGAAAGAGGGAAAACTGAATACAGACGAGGAATAAAAGTCGAAAACTGTACAACGAATCGTCTTGTTTCTCTAATGATTTAATGAAGCGTAAAAGCTGAATTCAGACGAGGATTAAGAGTCGAGAACTGTACAACGAATCGTCTTGTTTCTTTAATGATTTATTGAAACTTAAAAGCTTCCGAGCTTCCCGCGGGAGGGGGGGGGAACTGAATTCAGACAATTAGGAATAAAAGTCGAAAACGGTACAACGAATCGTCTTTTCTTTCTAATAATTTAATGAAACTTAAAAGGTTCCGCGCTTCGCGCGGGAAGGGGAACCTGAATTCAGACGAGGACCGGATTAAGAGTCGAGAACTGTACGTCGAATCGTCTTCTTTCCTTAATGATTTAATCAAATGTAAGAGATTCCGCGCTTCGCGCGGAAGGGGGGGGGAACCTGAATTCAGTCGAACATTCAGAGTCGAGAACTGTACAACGAATCGTTTTCTTTCCCTCATGATAAATAATGAATCGTAAGTGCTTCCGCGCTCTGCGCGGGTGGGGGAAAATTGAATTCAGACGAGGATTAAGAGTCGAGAACTGTACAACGAATCGTCTTGTTTCTCTGATGATTTAATGAAGCGTAAAAGCTTCCGCGCTTCGCGCGGGAAGGGGGAACTTGAATTCAAAGGAGGATTATTTTCGAGAAAGGTACAACGAATCGTCTTGTTTCTTTAATGATTTAATGAAGCGTAAAAGCTGAATTCAGACGAGGATTATAAGAGTCGAGAACTGTACAACGAATCGTCTTGTTTCTCTAATGATTTAATGAAATGTAAAAACTTTCGAGCTTCGCGCGGGAGGGGGGGGGGGAAACTAAATTCAGACAAGGAATAAAAGTCGAAAACGGTCCAACGAATCGTCTTCTTTCTCTAATGATTGAATGAAACGTAAAAGTTTCCGGGCTTCGCGCGGATGAGGGAACCTGAATTCAGACGAGGATTAATAGTCGAAAACTGTACAACGAATCGTCTGGTTTTTCTAATGGTTTAATAATTCGTAAAAGCTTCGCGTTTCGCGGAGGAGGTAGGGGGAACTCGCCCCTCCCTGCACCCCCCCCCCCCCCGCATTACGTCAGTGTTGGTCACCATTACGTACCAATATTTGGGCCCCCACCCGCTTAAAAAATTCGGGATCCGCGCCTGTTTGTAAGTCTTATTAAAACATGACCGCAATGACTTTGAAGAAATCAACTGCATGCCTTATAGGTCGAATGTTCTATATATTATAATGTTTGCACTTTCCCAAATGTGACGTCAGGTTTAATCAGGTATTCGATTTGCATCTGGTATTATTTTTTGTCCTAATTAGTCCTAATTATAACTGCGATCGTGTTTGCTAATAGAGTATAGAGTTGCGAGTGATCGAAATTAATCGCAAATCCTCTTATCCAGTGTTTTTCAACCAGGGTGCCGTAGATCCATTGGGTGCCGCGAGAGAAATTAAGGCCATTTAAAATATATATACATGTTTAGCGTCCCCGCCCGCTTTCTTTTTGGGGGCCCGCCTCATATTTTTTGTTTTTTTGTTGTTGAATTATTATTATTTTTTTTAAATTAAAAAAAACATGAAAAACACTGCTAAAATGGATCTATTTCTGATAAAATTTAAAAAAAAAAAAATGTTGGCGGCCATCTTGAAAAATAGCCCGACTGAAAGGGAAAATTTACCGAGCGGCCATTTTGAAGAAAAAAAAGAAGAAAAAAAGGGCCTCCATATCAATTCCTTTCATAGCAAAAGCGCTCCTCACAATTTCTGTAAATTTGGCAGTTTAACGCTACGCGTACCGCCTTGACCGGACTGTGCGGTATCTGTGCAGTTCTGTGTGTAGAGAGGTCGGGCTGTATTCATTATTTCTTTGGGGTGCATAAATTGCTCTAATTATACGTACGCGTGTAATGCGCAAGTTTATTGTGACGGCACTAAACCCATCCCACTCATTGTTACCCTATTTTCATAATGGTACTGACCCAATGAAATGTAGTGCAGTGCGCTCGTACGCGCTGCGCTGCGTGTGTACATGTACTGTACTTATATGCATGTTCAGTTATATGTGTATGCATAGCATTACGTACATGCATACGGCTAGCTGGCACAAAACCCTGGGTCGGGCTTCTAAAATATGGGACATGAAGCATGATTTGACATGAAAAATGACGGAGCTAAAAATGAATCAATCAAAATGAAATTTATATGTATGAAAAGCTTACGTATCATATGTCATTGTCTGTGATTGAGGATTTACAAATTTGACGCAAAACGCGTTGCTGCAAAGTTAAAGATTGGTTTATTGAAAGGCAATCGAGCACAGTACGACCGATCCATTGACATTGTGTATGAGAGAGTAATTTTTTTAAAATGGATTGTAAAGTTCAACGTCAAAGTGACGGAGGTTTTTTTTCAAGTAAGGGCATGGTTTTACATGGAATGTAAAGGAAATGTTTCCTTCTTCTCATATCTCGATTGAGGATATTATTCTCAATTTCGATTTTTAATGGTAAAGAAAAGTGTAAAAAGATGTCGAGAATTTTACCATATGTCATGTAATATAAAATGCGCGCGGGTCGGTTGATCTCCCAAAAGGAGCGCGAAGGAATTGATATGGGCCTCCTTCCTATTTTTCAAAAAAAACAGGACGCTAAACATTTTTTTATTTTATTTGGCCTAAGGTAATTCCCAAAAAAGATGGAATAAACGTCCGATAGCGTGAAACACCAAAAATACGAAACCGCTATCTATAGTTATTTCATGAGGGCTAAGTCCCAAATACGGTTGAATTTAATACACCAGTTTACGGTTACATCAGTACGCATGCGCAGACAGGCTGACCTCGAGTCATTGGCTTTGAAACAAAGCCAATGAGGTCAGTGGTATTTATGTGATAGGCGCGCACAACGCAGCGCGCATGCAGGCAGTGATGTCATCATAATTTGCATGTGCGCAATCTTAATACACCAGTTTACAGTTGTGTGCGCCATTTTAAACAAAGCCAATGACCTAGAGGTCATGTATTTATGCGTAAATTAGGATTGCGCCCATGCAAATTTTGATGATATCACTGCCCTACGCGCTGCGTTGTGCGCGCACATCATCATTTGCATGGGCGCAATCTTAATTTACGCATAAATACCACTGGTCAAAAGTTATTGGCCCCGCTTCCGGGGCCACTGACCCCGCTTCCGGGGCCAGTGACCCGAGATCAACTGTCTGCGCATGCGCACTGATACAACTGTAAACTGGTGTATTTAAGCATAAATCCATGACCTCTAGGTCATTGGCTTTGTTTAAAATGGCGCACACAACCGTAAACTGGTGTATTAAGTTCACTCTAAAAATAATTTGCTTTTAAAATATAGATGCAGAAAAACAAGAGCGACAGAGCCCAAACACATTGAGTAAAATCGGATAACTATAAGAAAGTTATAACAAAATTGTAGTATGAAACACTTTGGAACTTAGAAAATCACTACACAAATTGCCAATTTGGTTATCAGTTTGTGACGTCATTGCTTCGTTATCAATCAACTGCTTTATATATTTTTATCCCATTAATTTCTCTTTTTATCCCCCCCCCCAAAAAAAAAAAATTGATTTCCCCATGCCTTTGCCCAGGTTATATGATTTGTATCATATAAGGGAGTTTCCAGATAGAACATGGTACAAATGACCCCAAATATCCACAGATCTTTTACACATGGAGAAGTTCCACTTTGAGCATCTTAAAATAATAACTGCCAAATAAAGTCCTAGATGTGCATGCTTCATGAATACCTTTTGTTTGCCCTCTTGAAATGAATACTTCCACCTGCGTATCATAGAATGTACCGTTGGTGCATACAAGAATAATGTTACACAACTTTCATGAGCGCATATCCAGTATTCATCTCTGTGGGTTTTACCATTTTGGTACAAATGACCTTTTTCTGCCCATGCGCAGATTGTATCTGTAAACTCCCTTATTGCGTGAATGACATTTCACCAGGCGCGCGCTCCGTTTAGTCTCATTTGAGAACGCCCCCTATCGGCAGATTCTAGCAGCATATAATAACATGTACGTTAGCCTATACTTTTACCCCCCAAAATCGTTAAAAATTCATTTTTTTTTGTTTAAACGAAAAGCACATCCACCTCGACGTACGTTATCACTAGCTCTTTCATTGGAACCCTCATGTCCCATTGACTTTTGAAAGTTCACCCACCATCAAAATAGGTATAGCAAGCTCGCCATTGCCTGTATAACACAATGTACAACAAGTCGAACTTTTTGGACTCAATTAATTACCACGCGATTATTATGAGTCAAGCACACGAAGGATACTAGCATGAATTATCATAGATCAGTTCTGATTTGTTCATTATGTCCATTTCATCCAACCCCCACCCCCCCCCCCCCCCCCCACCGTAATTTGTCCATTATAGTACTCATCAAATTATGAATGTATCATATATCACCCTTAATTTTGTAAGCTCCAAAGGATTTACCTCACAAATTGGAAGGCTAATTCCTGAGCAACCTAATTTTCATACCCTTTACAAAAGTGAGCAGTGCTCACCCAAGCGTGAATTATTTTCGGACTTTTTGGTGTCATATGAAAGTTGAGTTTATGAGCTTTCCATTCATATAAAAAATTTCCCCCAGAATTATATATTTTTTTATTCGGCAGCCATTTCAAAAGTGTATAGTTTTTTTGGGGACGCACGGTACAGTGACATGAAATTGTATACATGTATAGTGCGAATGTATGAGACGCTACACACATTATGTTGGTTATATAGTGGAAGTCGCTAAATGAATATGGATTTATTATGTATTTCACTGGATTAAATTGGTCTCGGGTTTATACTACGAGAGTGTACATGCATGCAGGCATGGACCTATATATACTGGTACAGGGCACTCCCGTTACAGTCGTCTCTGGACCAATCATTTCCCCTCCCAATAACAAACTCTTGCGATCGTAAAGAATAAGATAACAGAAATGTATGCCCCCGTCTTCCCAGGAAAATGTAATCCACTGAAAACCATTACAAAACATGCATGGGCAAATATGAACATTCTGTGAATACATGGTCCTGCAAACGGTGTCATGCACATGATGGGTATTAGGAAGTATGTTTATGTCTTTGTATAGAGAAGCAATTATAAAGGATAATAACCAACCATCTGATGCCAGGTTTCAGTTGTGGTAAAACCCTCCTTATAGTTTAGTATGTGCATCGGAGCAGCTACAGGGCATGTGCTTCCGAGACATTCATGTCAGTCATGGAAGCATGTTAGTTTGGGTAAGACAGGGTTAAGCTTTCATTTGGCAAGAATACTTCCTTGATTCACCCTAAAATATTCGGGGAGTGGTATTGAGAGTTCCCCGGTATATGTCCTAATACAGTGGAAAATCGTTATAATGAGGTCCTCGGGACCAAAGAAATTACCTTGTTATATCAGAAATCTTGATATCATGGTAAAAAAAACAAAAGAATATAAAGAGCTGGGACCAGGAAAATCACCTTGTTACATCAGATACTTCGTAACATTAGAGCTCTTTATACCCAGGTTTCACTGCTGTACTAGAGGACCATCACTACAATCACACACACACACACACACACACACACAAGTAAATGAATACTTTAATTCACCTACACAACTCCAACTAGACTTTAATTCGTCACTTCGACGAATTAGGTGATACGTATGATAATGGTTTACATAACGAATAATGCATTACACGATATATTATTTTATAAAATGCTTTTCCTATTATGATCTATCCATATGTCAAGTTTAAATTGCGTCCCCTTGATCAGGGATCTAGGGAAGATAGATTGAAACAATATATGACCTTTGACCCTGTACAGTAACCAGTTACACCTTTGACTCTAATTTACATCATGAAGAACACATTTTGACGATTTCATCTTATTCAAAGAAAGGAAAATTTAATTGATAAATGATTATCATCATTATGATAATGATGATCATGATGATAATGATCATGATCATGATCATGAGCGCGATCCTGACATCTTATTACAAAAATGATTTAGATAGCATATAGTCTCAGCTACAACATACTCAATAATCAACAAAATCCATGCAGAAATAACGGCGATATTGCTCGTAAAAGACAGGAATGTAGAATCCAGATTTGAGAAAAAGTCATCTCCCATAGGGATTACACGCAAAAAGTAATGGATCAAGTGAAAATAGGGTAATAATAAAGTAAATATGGTTGTTTATTACATAATTTGCGAATCTACGTGTTTAAATAATCAAAGGAGATGGTACAGTAAAGGTCAAAAGGAAAAAAATGAAGAAAAAAATTGTTGGAGACACCCGGACTCGAACCAGGGATCTCGAGGTTGGAAGTCAAGTTCGTTACCGATATACCAAAACATCTCCCATAGCGATTACACGTAAACGGGAAATGGAATTCTGAAATCCTACTTTGCAAGTGAAATATGAGCATGATCCCGGCATCTAATCGAAAAATAAAGGGCACACTTGTGATAGCTCATTGTCTCAGCTACAACATATCCGAAGCTCAGCGAAAACGAAGCTAAAACAACGGAGATTTTGCTCGCGAAAGACAGGAGTGTAGAATCCAGTTTTGAGAAAAAGTCATGTCCCATAGAGAATACAGGCAAAATGTGAAAATTTTACATGCCTCCTTTAATCGCAAAAATACACCATGATACTTTTGTCAAAAATAAAAATTGTGGGTTAAGTATTTGTAGAAAATTGTCTCAGCTAAAACATATCAAAATTTGAAAGAAAATTGATCCATATTTACAGAGATACAATCAATTTTCCAAAAATATGCTGACGTCATAATATGCAAATTTAAATTTTGAGTTTGGAGGCCATTATGATGACGTCATGAGTTAATTGAGGGTCAAATGAGACATGAAATCATATCTCCGACTTATAATCTATCTAAATATGAAAAAATATTGGGAGTTCCTATCTATTCTGAAGAGTTACAAAGAATTTTGTATAGGCATGTTTTTGCTCATGTATTGTGGATAAAGATAACGCAAATCCGCGCGTGCTGTCAACTTTGACGGACGCTCATTGCGTTATTAAAAGGTGAACAAGTTATCAAAATGCTTGGAAAGATGTACCAAATATGATGATAGAGAAAATTCGGCGATTCTATGTTGCAAAATGCTAGTACGCGCAAAAAACGCGCGCGCATGCGCGTTAGCGTGATTTTTTGTCAAATGCTCCATATGGCCTGAAACGTATGTAAAAAAAATTTGGGATGATTTGGAGCATTTAAAAAAATTTCGCGCGCGTAAACGCGCGGACAAAAGCGTACGCGCATTTTTGCGCGCATTTTCTGACCTGAAATTGACCGGACAGATATTGATCTTATTCATGATAAATATGAATGAAAAATTACTTTCCGTTATGAAGATATGATCATAAGTTGATTTTCACAAAATGGCGCCTGGATGACGTCACGATAATTTTGAGTCTTTGAAAAGTCACGCAGTTCTAAGTTAGACTATTATCTATCATCATTGAAAGTTTTATGACAATGGCTTTATTCAATCTTGAGATATCCTGCGAACAAAATCGAGGAAGAATAATAAATAATAAATAAATAAATAATAAATAAATAAAAATCTTGACGAAATCAAAAGGTGATACGTAGACTTCGTTACGTATCACCTAATAAAAGAGTCAGAGCCAATATGTAAGTTGTTTGTTTCATATAAAATTTCATTTAAATATTACAAAAAGACATATACAATCACACCAGCTAGAAGAGGAATAGTGCAGAGATGCCAACCCTTCCTGATTTTGGGGGAGGTTCCCTGAAAATGTGTACTTTTTTGTATACGTCACTCCACACAAATTTTAATGCCTCCCTGATTTTTTGAAAGATTATTTTTATTATGCTGTATGCAATCGATAGAAACCTCCCTGATTTCTGAATGAATCCTCCCTGAAAGCTGAATGTAAAGGTAGGCATATCTGAAAAGTGTCTGGCCAACAGTATCATAGTATTCATGATATACAATTTACACTTCATAACATTTTATGTAACCACTAATCGCTGGTGGATACAGGGGGTTTGTTTTTTTGAAACTGTTGCCCTGAAATCTACCAAGAAAGCACTTCGCCACGATTACTAGAGCAATGACAATGGAATGCTAAAATTAAAATAAAGAACAAAAATAGGGCTCTAAAACAGCTAGAGGCGAGAAGAATTTTGAATCTACAAATATTCAAATAATTGTTACCAATGTGAGGCAGTTTTCATAATATCTACCGTATGTTATATATTATATCTTTATGAACAAATTACAATAAAACATACAAGCTAGGCTCTGTACCAGTAATCAACCCATTCAATGTAACTGATGGCAAATCCAGCTCAGCAATTTTATAATTGTATGGTCTGTTTGACTATACCGGGGGTAATAATGTAAAGCGCTTAGAAACTCGGATATTCCCGACGTATTAAGCGCTATATAAGCAATAATATTATCTTATAAACAATTTTTTTTTTGTTAAACAGAAACCGCTTTATTGTATTGTTTCATAATAATATTCAGTTTTTGTATAGCGCATTTCACATTATACAACATCCCAATGCGCTTCTAAAGAGCTTTGGAAATTACGATTATTTATGTTTATTTCTAATATCTGCATCTGCCAAATTTAGTAGCAAGCAAAGATGAAATCATTGGCTACACAATAGAAGGCTCTTACTGTCATTGGGTTAGGGAATACACTGATCTTTATTACAGCCTTGCGTATTGCCAACAGAATATACACTGACAATTTCTTCTCCAATTTCATTCATGGTAATTGCTCATATTTCTTTTAGACTTTTATGAGGTTCAATAGCAAACGGTCTTTTTAAAAAAGCCTATCAAAACTGATTAACCATTTTCTACCTGTGTAAAAGGAAAATATAAATGTGGAGTTTTCATACATTATACAGGAAATAGAATAGAAATGTTTTTTGTTAAAAAGAGATCGCAGCCAATGGCTGAAATGCGATCCATTTCACATAGATACAATACAATTGCAATTCAAATTGAAATAACACATATGACATAAATCAAAAATCAAACATATAGACATTTCATAAAAATTAATTGATCAAATTCAAATTTTTGTTAAAAAAAGAAAGGGAAAGGGAGAGGTGTAGGAGAGGGAGAGTTGGAGTGATGACAAAGAGAGAGTAAGAGAGAAAGAAAGAGAGAGAAAGAAAGAAAAAAGGGAGATGAAAGGGAGAGAGAGATGAAGAGACAGACGAAGGGTACCAGGTTCCGCACACACATAAACTTTATAAAAATTTGATGACATATTCATTGATTGCTCTACATTATAAAATATATATTTATTACCTAATACATCCATATATATTACTAGTATCTTAAATCGTATACCATACAATTGACAACATGGTTCATGTTACACAAATGTTTCATGTTTATACAGTTGGCATAAAAGACAGTGATATTAACTAGTAGACAGAAATACTTTTCAAAGATAACCTGCAGCACACGAGCATGTAATAATATAAAACAGATAGCAGGGTTTCGTTTTTCATCTTTACCAGATTGCACATGATGGCAGTTTGAGTCTCTACACAAACTTAAAATCTACCCAAAATTTTAAAAAAATATGTTTTACTTTACATGTTAGGGGTTTAATGTCACTATACTACATAATTATTCACAATAAAAGCTTAAAATACTACTTCTACAGAGAGATATTGCAAGTTTAAATACTCTCTCCATGAACATAAAAGTGACTTGTGAGTGATCTACTCGGTGCACCATAACGCATTCGCACCATATAGAAAAGAGCCTGTAGGGCACCATGCAAGTCCGACTTTGGCTCCGTGAGGGAGGTTTTAGGTTATCCTTAATTTACTTTATACTCCTTTTGGCCCGTATTCAATTCAATACTTACGTACAAAGCTTTTTACTTTGTATTTGGCTTAGATAAAATACTTAGACAATTTTGGTATTCAATTCAAACTTTTGGCTTGGTATTTTACCCTAAATTTAAGACAGCTCCCTACCATGCAGACTTAAGCCAATTATTTGGAGGCCTTGATTGGCAGGCATGTGGCTTTCTTACGAGCAGTATCATAACCTGCGCACAATTTTATTAGCGCACTTTTATTGCGAGCCGTTAATTGTGCATTACTTTTTATTGACTGTGTGATGTCACAATGCTTATCGGTAAGTATTTTACTTAGATTTTGTCTCAGGTAAGTAAAAGTCTAAAAATGGGATATGAATATGAGATAAGTAAACTTCTTAGCTCAGCCATTTACTTAGTAAATTTCTTACTTATTCTATTAAAGTATTGAATTGAATACCGGCCCTTCTCCGTGAGCCCATAAGATACCTGCTAAGAAAAGTTGTGGTTTATTTTATGTATTCTTGCTGAACACTTGCTATTAACTTAAAGCCATTTTTTAGTACTTGATGTGAAGCTTTATTTCAAGAAAGGAGGAAGGGAGGCACGACGGCTCAGTGACAGTGGTAGAGCGTTGGTTTCCTAACCTGAAGGTGCTGGGTTCGAAACCAAGTCAATGCCATAATGCCCTTTGGGAAGTCACTCAGAGAGGACTTAATAAAGTCGTTGGTCCCCTGCTTACTTAGTTACAAGCATAAACATGAATTCTTAGCATTTAGGTCAAACAAACAAATAAAAATTTTGTTTAAGTTAGAATGAATATGTGACCCTATATGTAACAATAATGAGTTCTATATTTTAGGCCAGCCAAATGTAACACAATATTGCTAAAACACTCCATTTTCCAATCAAATGGCTAGATTCTTTCTACAAAACACACTGGTAATAAAAATGAGTAAGAACCTTGATTACAAATGTCCATTAATATGGTAATAAAAATTGCAAACAGTAATGATGTTTATGGGTATAACAAACAGTTCTATGAAATATTTTAAAGATCCTGACAAATTCACTCATCAAATCAGGCTAAAATGCAGACTGAAAATATGTTAAAATGTAAAACAAGAAAAGTAATCGAAATAAAATTGTAAGCAAATCAAACATTTGTAATGCAAGGAATATCACACACAGTAAAGGAGTTTAAAATGCTAGTAGCCATATAAATGGAACCTAAACAAAATTTGTTTGGCTCTTTCTCATGCTCCAGAGAGAAAAATAAAGTTTAGAGACCTGGAAGCTCTGATATAAAATTAGAATTAAATTTATATACCTATTAAAATAACAAATCAATTTGTCTATCTTTTGTTTTTTTCTGGCAAGATTCATAACAATTTGTAAGGACATCTAAAGGGGAAGTCCTTCCTTGAATTAAGTTTCCTTTGATCGAAGCAAAGTAATGAGAGAAACAAATCAGATAGTTTTAGGAAAATCTAACAAAGGCCGGGATAAGAAAGTTTGGATGTTGTAACATTTCGGTTTCCTTTGTGAGAAGCTGAACATGTTTTTCTTCACAAGATTTCTTTTAAGAAATGATGTTTCTACAAAGTACCTCTCAATCCCCTACATCTCTTCATTAAGAACAAAGAAAATGGTATTTCTTTTAATCTCTCAGTTTAAAAATAAATAATTAAATAAAAATAAAATCAATATAAAAAATGGATGGCTGCTCTGGAACTTTAAACATTTTTATTTCTCTCACAGATTGAATTTTCCTTTCTCCAATACGTGTTACTTATATTTTACATGTTTTTATTACATGAATGACAAACAAGATGTCAGAGTGAACTTGCAACCTGACAAAAGACAACTTTCTCATGATGGACAGATACATAATATAAACAACCCAATAGAACTTGGGAATCTTCAGGTACACTGGATACAACCGAGTACATTATGAACAGTACAAGTAATAGATGATCATTTGCATAAAAAACATATAGAAAACCTTCCTTTAGTCATAAGGATCGATTTGCATCTACTTTGATATCGAGGTGTCAGTGACACAAAGACGTAACTCCATTTTGAGAAAAAGTGGTTTATGTGTCACTGAGCACTTGGGTCTTAAGGAGTTAAGTCTATGTTTCACTAGCCATTGACTTCAATGGGGTGTCGGGTAGAGCTACGTCTTTGCGTTTCCTGGAAAGCCCACATTTTTCTGAACATTTTGATATCGAATACATATTTTGGCAAAATATGGAGTTATACCGGTACGTCTTTGTGTCACTGAACCCTCGATATGCGACACCGGAAGAGGATTAGCTGTCGGGGTAAGGAGGGGGTGCAGACGGGACCGCACCCGAATCACCAGGAGGAAAATGATATGTAACGGAAGCACCTGTAGGTGGTGGGTAGGGCATGGAGGAGGAGGGTGCAGAGGGGTATGATGGTACCGATGCTGGTGGGGGGTATGCCCCCTCCGGTCCTAGCCCACCATACGACGAATACTGGGCGATATCATCGTACGATGGTGGTGGGAGGTCCGGTTGACCGGGGTCAGGATGGACAGCAATGGCTGTAGGGATGTTGTCCTCATCCTCGACTCGTATCATAGCACCCGACTCCAGAGGTCCTTCGATTCTTGTTTGGGTTGTTATCTGCACATTGTCTGGTGGTTTCTTCTTATCCCCTTTACAACAACAGTAATAGCAACAGCTTATTCCAAATAATGATCCGATGACGATTCCAGTTATTGCCCCTCCTGATAAGCCACCCCCTCGTCCTGTAATCAGGGAACACAAAATGACGAAGAATTCAATTTAAAAATTCCTCATGATCAGATAATTAATAGATTTTCATATAAACTGATTTCCCTTCAGAGCGATTTACTTTAAAGATTGGATTTCCTTTTATGTCACAGATCATCATTTCATGTAGTCTTATCATTCACACTTTGCATGCACCAGGCCATTTCAGTATGATGTGCATCATCTTATGCCACCGCTGCACAACTGACCACATTCAGTCCAGTTTTGAACTGCTTTTTACAGGGGCATGAGGAACACATCTGTATAAGAGTGACCACCATTGATTAACAAAAAGACAAAATAGTGGGTTTAAGGGGCACATCCAGCATGTGGCCCTATAAAAAGAAGACTCCAAAACGACATGTGCAAATTGTAATTTTGTTTCTTCTGTTTTTTTGTTTTTGTTTTAATGTTTTCTGTTGCTTGTCAGAGATTTTTGGGGCATTAGGCGTCCCCCCCCCCCTCCACCTTTTGTATATTGTGGCGTAACCGGGCTCTGCCGGGGTAGCGTTCTGCCTTGCAGTCTGTCAAAACCCGGTCCACGCTCTCGACAATCATTCATCAACTATATCTCTCAGTGGGCTCTCACAAAAGTTATCGTGTAAGAAATAACGTGGATTAGCTCTCATTCACTTACTCCCGCAATCACAGAATATCTGACAGGACTAAAGAAATAACACTTACAGAGTGTTGGCAGTTTGGGTAACTTTATATAGTTTCTTGTACCTGTCGCAACGACAGCTCAACATTGACTGACCGACATCTTACGATGTCCATGCACATATATATTTCACAATTATCAGAAACGCCCTCTATGTCTTACTAACTTACTGGACTAGTTATGCTACACAGCCCCTCCCCAAGTGTGGACAGTCCTCGGACCACCCTTTGGCCAAACACGATGATATGTCATCGGAATAATCTTTCGAAAAAAAGTATACAAATACTTAAAAACTCCTTAAACTACATATAAAAACTAAGAAATAAGAACAAATGATCTATGTACAATATTAGAGAAAGAACAAAAGAGGAGTAGGGAGAAATGGGAAGGTTTAGGAAAGAAAAGGTGCGGAAGGAATAGGACCAGAAATTCTGAAGTAAAGGAATACATGGAATAAACACAAGGCATAGGTGTATCAAGGCGTACATAAAAATGTTTCACTAACACAAAATATATGCTTATACATGTTAAAATAAACATAATCCCCTTCTTTTCTTCTGCTATCCTACAAATACAATATACCAGTGTACATGTCCCCATGAAAACACGAGGTATATACGGCAAGTGACTGATACAGTAATGGCAAGTATAAACAAACTTAAAACAATGCATCCTTGTACTATCGTAAACACGATATATAGTTGCATAGTAACAATACAACATAAGTAATTCTTTCACTTTGGCAAAGTGCAACATAAGAACTTGAGTAGAGTGGAAGAACAAAAGAAGTAGAGAGAGAATGAATGAAATTATGAATTGAAAGACAGGCGAAGAGTAAAGGGTAGAAGGAATGCAGGATTCAAGATGAATGAACAACAAAATACATAGTTGGAATGGCAAAGTACTGGCTGCTTAGTTTGAGTTTATGCAAGATCAAATAAGTTGGGCCTTGGTGGTTCCCACCACCACGTCTACGGAGTACACTCTCTTGGTTTCGTCCTCGGATACGACCTCCCCGCCCTGAAACACTCACTTTGTGGTCGTTTCTGTTATCGCTGTGACCCGGCCAATCATGGCCCTTTCAAGTTCACCGGCTGACATCCAGGCTTCAAGAGAGCTGTCATTGTGGACGTGGTGGAGGTCGGTGATGAATGGGGTCTGCTGATCACATCCTCTTATTATAGGTTTTCCCGGCCTATTTCGTCAAAGCAGCGATCAATTTCACTAACGTGCATTCATGTTTGAGCAAATTTTCTCCACTCGTTGCTCCCCTGTTTCATTTTTAAACTTGTTGCATTCAATTTCGTTTCGAGTCACCGAATGTTTGAAACATGCACATTCAAATTAACGTTTGGTTCAGTCAATTTGGAAATGCGCAAGCGTCATTCAATTTCGCCAAAGTTAAGTGGGAGGACAATTCTTTTTGGCGAATTGCGTTTTCATTTTCGTCCATGGGCAACCTCTTTCGCAATCGGGTCATTCAAATTAAAACAAGACCTCATCAATATTGTATGAGGCTCGATGTTTATTCGGATATTCACGTTTTCATGTTCATTTATTTATTCTTTTTCTCTATGATCTTTTCTGACATGATTTCACATTATACAAGCTCCTTATTTGTCTGATATATTTATATTGCTTTCAATATTTTCTTTCTTTCGATCTTTATTTCTTAATGAAACATTTCTTTAAACAGTCATGTCTTCATATTTTTTTAAATTATAAATGAGGTTATTTGTAAATGTTATTTTGTAATCAATCCTGATTGAGTAGGACATCTATATTTATTTTCATTTTATATCTTTTTATTTATTCATCATTGTATTTTGTTCCCATCATGTCCATGTCTAAAGCTCAACTCTACCGCTGTCCAGGATCTGTGTATGTATAGCTTGTGCTTAGAAGAGAAGTCACAACTTGTGCACCTTCTCTGGGGACAATTAACTGTGTAATGGCAGATATCTGCTAACGAATGCGCATAATGATTCCTATAAGTAAACTTCGCATTAAATTATTCAAACAGAAGTATATTAAGTGACAAATTAACATCAAATGAAAAGCAATGCACAAATGTTACATATGGATGCCTAATCACGAATTTGACTGCACGAATACATACCACCGTCTGTCCGGCACGAATTTGAATGCTCTTTGCATGCTTTTCTAAATTGAATGCTCATTTTGCACGTCTCCGTGACAAGAGTATGAAATCGCATGCTACTAAATCAAATTGAACGACGCAAATAGCTTTTTGAATGTTGATCTACATAGTCATTCAATTTGCACGAACTTGAATGAACGTAACGTTAATTCGGATGCTAAGTTTACGAAGTTGGGCGGGAAAACCTATATTACCATGTGATATTTCCTCAGTTTTTGTTCTTGAATCAATTTTGTCTGTCCGCAAAAATATGTAGAGGAGCTAGTCTCCTCTACACTAACTAGGTTGCCCGGCAAAATATTGTTCATCTCCAGGGCAGAGATGTCCTTCCCTACTTTTATTTTTTGGGGATCGGAGGTGGCTGATTCCCCAGAATCGTCGGATTCGGAGTCTGACGATTCCTCCTCCATCTGCCGAATCATGCTTAGCACTTTACCTTTCGGCTCAGCTACCGCGTCCACCGCTCCCTGCGTCGATGGGGAGACGCGGATCTCAATAGCATCGATCCCGGAGCTGGCGGGTGTAGTCAGCGTCACATTCGTAGGTTCCACTTCCTTTGTACAGTGCCTCGACAATCCCTCCTTATACTTCCTTTCCCTGGCAACATCTCTCTGCCTTTCCCTCGACACATCCCTCTGCCTTTTCCTCGACACATCCCTCTGCCTTTTCCTTGTGACCTCTCTTTGCCTTCCTCTGGAAACATCTCTCTGTCCCTCTTGGCACCTGTCTCTTGGCCTCTCTCTCTCCTGGTCATGCCACATTCTGCGATGGGTATTTAAATTGTCCCTGTGGCTATATTCCTTTCCACAGATATCACAGGAATAGGACCGATTACGGTGAACATCCGTTATGTGGCGATTTAGACTCCTCCTATGCGAGAAGAACTCCCCACAGGTATAGCACTTCAAGTTGTTCTCGTTAGCCATTCGATCCCTCATCTTGAAATTCTACATAAAAGAGACACAAACAGCAGATAGATTGGTTTAGTTGCAGATCCAAATATGTTACACCTTACATAACAATCAGTGCTTATGTTGCATATCTACTAGGGAGATTCCTATTTCTAGGAGGATTTCTAGGAGCTGGGACAGGAAGCTTTCTTGGTGCTGGTTCAGGGGGTTCAACATGGTTTGTAGCTTCCTCATCGCCGTGGTCAACCTCCTCCTCTATGTCTCGAGCATCCTGAGCATCATTGCTCTGATTTGCATTGGTCTCTAGCCAAGACTGAAGTGGTACCCCTTGGTAGGGTTTCAACCTGTCTACATGCACTACCTTCAGTTTGCCATTTTTCTTCCCCTGTATCCGACAAGTGACGTCAGACAATTTCAGAACAAAGAGATAAGGCCCTTCCCATTTTCTTTGAAGCTTTGGGGAGTTTTCTTTGGTCTTTGCCTTGTTGTGGAGCCAAACAAACTCTCCCTCTACCATAGGATTACCTTCTGCCTTCGCATCATAGGTCTTCTTTTGGCGCCGGGCACTTTCCGCGAAGTTGCCTCGGGCTCTCTGGTGTGCTGCTCGCATTCGTTGCCTCAGGGCAAACGCATAATCCGTCTTCACATCGATCACCCTCTTCACCCTCGTCACCCTTCAAGGCCTCTGTCGTCAGGTCAATTGGTAGATGCAGCTCCCGCCCTAACATGAGCATGTTAGGCGTTTCTCTGGTGGAGTCTTGGGGAGCACTGCGATAGGCAAACAATGCAATTGCCAATTTCTCGTCCCAATCCCTTTGTCGCTTATGTGGTTCTATCATCATTGAGATCATGTTCAACAGAGTGCCATTAAACCTCTCAATGAGTCCATCCGACTTGGGGTTGTATGGGGTGGTACGGGTCTTGTGAATGCCGAGGACGCGGCACATCTGAAAGACGCACGACTCAAAATTTCGGCCCTGATCCGAATGTAGTACTGTAGGCACACCAAACCTGCAGACAAATTCGTTGACCAACTTGTCTGCAACCGTTACAGCCGTTTGATCTGGTATCGGGTAGGCTTCCATCCACTTGGTAAAGTAGTCCCCCACTACCAAAATGTACTTGTTTCCTCTTTCCGTCTCTGGAAGAGGACCTACCACGTCCAGAGCTACCCTCTCCATGGGCATTCCAACACAATCCTGCTGTAAGGGGGCTTTCCGTTTCTTCGTCGGTGACTTCTTTGAGGCGCAAACATCGTACTGCCGAACTATCGAGCGGATGTCAGCATCCATTCCTACCCAATAGAACCTCATGCGAACTTTATTTCTGGTTTTGTTCATGCCCAGGTGTCCACTAGACTTGCCACCATGCAATTCCTTCACAACCATCTCTTGAAGCTTCGCTGGTAAGACAACATGCCATGTTATCCTCTGGCATCGGTCACATTCCCATTTCCTGTAGAGAACGCCTTGCTTCAGTTCCAACTGTGCCCACATCCTCCAATAGGACTTCTCCACTTTGGACTTTGAAGCCATTGTTGACCAATCCGGCCGGTCCGCTGACTGCTGCTTTGCTTCCAGGACCCACTTGATTGAAGGATCTTGCGCCTGGTCTTGGCTCATCTGCTCATTACTGATGCTGGGTTCTATCGTAACCGCTCTTGCCTCCGCTTCGCTATCTCGGGGTACCTCCACTTCCGGTGCTATTTGTCCATCAGCGATTTCCGACTTCTCGAAATTCCGCTTACACTGAGGACAAGGTCGTCTTGAAAGGCCATCTGCATTGGCCTGTGATTGTCCAGCACGGAGCACGATTTTGAAATCGTACTCTGCTATTACTTGCAACCATCTAGCCATCTGTCCCTGCAGATCTCGGAAATTCAAGAGCCAACGGAGTGCCCCATGATCAGTCCTAACCGTGAATTTCTGACCATACAAGTACTGTCGGAACTGCTTCAGAAATACCACCACGGCCAATAACTCTTTCCTAGTGACGCAGTAATTCTTCTCTGCTTTATGCAGCGCCCTGCTAGCATAGGATATGACTCGCTCCTTCCCGTCAACCACTTGAGACAAGACAGCTCCAATCCCCTCGTTGCTAGCGTCTGTATCCAATATGTACGCCTCTTTTGGGTCGGGGTATGCCAAGATTGGTGACTCCTGCAGTCGCTTCTTAAGTTCTTGGAAGGCATCTTCACACTCTTCTGTCCAGGAGAATGTCTGGCCTTTCCTGGTTAGCCGATGTAATGGGCGGGCAATGTTGGCGAATCCTGCGATAAACCTTCGGTAGTAGGAAGCGAGTCCTAAAAAACTCTGGACTTCCTTGACACTTGTAGGGACTGGCCAATCCCTCACCGCTAGGATCTTTTCCGGGTCTGTAGAGATGCCTTCCCCAGACACCACATGTCCCAAATACAGAACACTCTCCCGGAACAAGTGGCATTTCCTGGGCTTCAGCTTCAGACCTGCCTGCCGGAAGCGCTGGAAAACCATGCCAAGCCGAGCCAGCTCATCTGCAATTGTCTTTGCAAATACTATTACATCATCCAGGTACACCAAGAGTACTTCCCAATGCAGACCTCTAAGGACCCGTTCCATCAGTCTTTCAAACGTAGAGGGAGCATTACATAAGCCAAAAGGCATCACCTTCCAACTATACAGTCCTCCCCTCACCACAAAGGCCGATTTCTTCTTGGCTTCTTCTTCCAACTCCACTTGCCAATATCCTGAGGCCAGGTCCAGAGTTGAGAACCATCTGGCGCCTCCAAGTGTATCCAGCGAATCATCGATGCAAGGAATCGGATATCCATCCTTGATTGTCAAGTTGTTCAATTTTCGATAGTCAACACAAAATCTCTTTGACCCATCCTTCTTCTTTACAAGTACGACATTAGATGACCACGGACTGTCCGAAGGCTCTATTCGGTCATCCGCGAGCATGTTCTGAATCTGTCGATCAATTTCCTCTTGTTCCTTGGGCGGGAATCTACGGGGCCTCTCCCGAATCGGGGGACTATCTCCCGTGTTGATCTGATGTTTTACAAAGTCTGTCTTTCCAATGTCTGTGTCGGATGTTGCGAAAATATCCTGATTTTCGCACAACAACTTGGCAATTTGCTCATGGAACTTCTCATCGATTCCTTCCGTACTCCTCTCAAAAAGATCTTTGAGATGTTCAGGGACTACATAGCTTCCTTCTGCAGGTAGTGTGTTGCCTCTGCACTCTTCTATATCTTCCTCACTGATGACAGAAAGATGCCCTGCTAATGTACCCTTGCGGATCATGCATGCCTTGGTTCCTGGATTGAAGACTCGAATAGGTAGGGTTGCTGTTGTGGTTTCTACGACCACCCGTGCGACAGCAATTCCCTTATTGAGGAGTTCACCGTTCACCGGTGGTTCTATGAGGGCAAATCCTGTCCCAATTGGTGCTCCTGTAGCGTGACCTGGAAGCACAACTTCCTGACCAGGTGGTACACTGACGGTTTTCCCCACCACAACCCTGGAGCAAAAGGCACCTCCTCGTACATCAGTACATTTGATTCTCTCTCCCATGATCCGGAGTTCCTTGGCCTTAAAATCAAGAACTGCCCCATTTGGAACTAGTATGTCCAATCCTAAGAGCCCAGCATCTTGAGCGCATTACGTCATCAATGGATCTCTAGATCTGTCAGATGGTCGATGACGTCACCCGGCGATCACCCGACAATCCTCGCACAGGGACAATAATAGATCTTCTATTTACTAATCGCCCGCATTTGGTTTTGGATGTGTGCACTCAAGCAAATCCAGTAACGAGCGACCACCATGCGATCTGTTTTAAGGTCAAGTTGAAAAAGATGTCTCCGCCAAAACAAATTTTGCGTGACTATCTACAATATAACAAGGCTGACACAGAACATTTCAATAACATACTGTATTATGCTCCTTGGGATTTATTTATGGATACTGATAATATTGATAATTCTTGGGATGGTTTTATGGATATTTTTGATGCAGCGGTTCGTGATTGTATTCCCCGCAAAAAAAGCCGCAATAACCGTTTAAGCCCCTGGATAACACTTGACATTAAGAAAATGATCAGTAAGAAAAATAGAATGTTTAAGATATCGAAACAGTTGAATACCAACGATAGTTGGCAGGCGTATAGGGAACTTTGTAACCAAGTGAAAGTATTGATAAACAAGTCGTATTATTCGTATTTGAATGAATTGTTATCAGATAGTGACGATAATAGGAAAAGGTTTTTTGCATTTGTTCGTAGTAAGAGGAAAAACCGTGCTCCCCTTTCAATTGACAACAATGGATTACCCGAACATGAACCGAGCAAGATCGCACAGGTGTTTGCCAATTATTTCAGTACCATGTTCACTCCAAATAGTACTTGTAATGATATTCCCGAACCCAGGTCGGAACACAGTGCATTCGTACCATATTTACAGAATGTCAATATTTCTACATGTGATGTCTCTAAGGTGATACGAAACCTGCGTAATGATAAATCACCTGGTCCGGATAACATAACCCCAAACCTCTTGAAAATGTGTTCTGTTCCAATTTCACCCGTTTTATGCAAGTTATTTAATATTTCTTTGTCTCTTGGTCAATTGCCAATGTCTTGGAAACAGGCCAATGTTTCCCCGATACATAAAGCTGGTGATAGCTCCTTACCTAGTAATTATAGACCGATTGCACTGACATCCGTAGTGTGTAAAATCATTGAAAAAGTAATAACGAACGAAATCCAACACCATACAACAGAATATCGTTTACTCAACCCTAATCAACATGGCTTTGTTAAAGGTAAATCGTGCGTCACTCAATTGCTAAACGTTACAAACCGTTGGCTACGTATCTTAGATGTACCATCCCCTCCAAAGATTGATGCGATTTTTCTCGATTTCCAAAAGGCTTTCGATTTAATGCCTCATGATGTATTATTGCAAAAACTTAATTCAAGGTATTTTATTTCAGGATCATTATGGCAATGGATAAGGTCTTTTTTGTGTAATAGGGAGCAAAGAGTTATTCACAGAGGTGCACTATCATCTTGGTTTCCTGTTTTATCAGGTGTGCCCCAGGGGAGTGTGTTGGGCCCCACCCTATTTAATTTATTTATTGATGACATTTTAACCCAAACCATATCGCCATGTGTACTTTTTGCAGATGATACATTAGTCTATAGACCCATCTCAAATGTTCAAGATATGCACATTCTCCAAAATGACCTGGACAAACTCAATGAATGGTGTATAATTAATAAAATGCGCATTAACGAAAAAAAGACGAAAGTAATGCGCATCACGTGTTCCAGACAGCCCGGTATCCCAAATTATACTCTTAACAATACCCTACTTCAATCAGTAACAGAGTTTAGATATCTCGGCATAATGCTGAACAATAAACTAACATGGCATAACCACGTAGAATATATCACCCGCAAAGCAAATCGTATGTTGGGCTTTGTTTTATCAGTCACCAGGTCACTGGCTCCTCACACCATCTTTTCTATTTTTAAGTCTCTTGTTATACCCATACTTGAATATGGACAACCAGTTTGGCATTTACACACAAAATTACTTTCGAATAAAATTGAAACGATACAACGTCGAGCTACTAGAGTTGCCCTTAGGCAAAGACGCCAACAAATGTCTTACGAGAATAGGCTCCAACTTCTGAATTGGCAATCCCTTGAATCCCGCCGAAAATATTGCTTGATCTCTTATGTTGTTAAGTCGTTGTTCCGTGTTATTGAATGCGGCACTGTCGGGCGTGCCATATTGGTGAATGCTCGTCGAACTGATGAGGTGAGGTTCGTTCATCTCCGGGCGCGGACTCAACGGATGCACGGCTCTGCAATTAACGCATTTCCTCGTTACTGGGACGAACTCCCCGAGTCCTTGCGCACGGGGGTGGTCGAGACTTCCTTGTCGACCTGGCTTGCTGCGCTTGGGTGTCACCTCCGCCAGTGTGGGATTTAAATGATTGAAAGGGTAAGAGGGGAGAGGAGGCTGGAGCATAATATCCCATAGGAAAGAAATGAGCCTGCCGCATACTCCTGCGGCAGACTTGCCGCAGATCTGCAGCAGACCTGCCGCAGACAGTCATCTTTTTCACATGCAAATTAGTTTTGCCGCAGACTTGCCGCAGACTTGCCGCATACTCTTTCAGTATGATGAAGAGTCTGCGGCAGGTCTGCCGCAGACTTGCTGCAGACCTGCCGCATACTCTTTCAGTATTCATCATACTCATCATACTCATCATATTCATCATACTGAAAGAGTATGCGGCAAGTCTGCGGCATGCTGCTGCAGACTCTTTCAGTATGATGAAGAGTCTGCGGCAGGTCTGCCGCAGACTTGCCGCATACTCTTTCAGTATGATGAAGAGTCTGCGGCAGGTCTGCCGCAGACTTGCTGTAGACTTGCCGCATACTCTTTCAGTATGATGAAGAGTCTGCGGCAGGTCTGCCGCAGACTTGCTGCAGACCTGCCGCAGACTCTTCGTCATGAATATTCATATCTCATATAGACCTGCTGCAGACCTGCCGCATACTCTTTCATATCCAGTACGTGGCAATAAAGTATGCATGTAGAAGAACCAGTGATAAACTAATTGATACTTCATAATCGATATTGGCAATATCGATATTACCAATTAGGTAATACCAATATATATCGATATTACCAATTAGGTGTATTCTATTCTCAATTGTATTAACTTCATCACATTGATCATTTGAAGTGTATTCATGAGTAACATTTAAAGTGACACAGGCTCGTACACATATATATACTAAATATGTATATTGTTTCTTGGTTAGTAATCATAGTTTCTTGGTTAGTAATCAATATATCTATTGCTTAAACGTGAATGTTATTGTAACATGATCAGACAAAATAATCTATTGGTTAATAATGGCAAAAGGAAAATAGAAATCACAAAAATGATGTGCATTGTCTTAATTTGCTTAACAAATCATGATAGATGTATTTTTCTGTCACACGTGTAAAGTAATAATGAATATGCATGAGATGATTGGTTTCAATTGGCCCTATTAGACTTTAATGGGATTTCCTGTGGCAGACCTGCCGCAGACTGTTCCTGTGGCGTACTGGTATGCGGCAAGTCTGGAGCGAAGTTTCACCCTGCCGCAGATCTGCCGCAGACTGTTCCTGTGGCATACTAGTATGCGGCAAGTCTGGAGCAAAGTTTCATCCTGCCGCAGATCTGCCGCAGACTGTTCCTGTGGCATACTAGTATGCGGCAAGTCTGCAGCAAAATTTCATCCTGCCGCAGATCTGCCGCAGACTGTTCCTGTGGCATACTAGTATGCGGCAAGTCTGGAGCAAAGTTTCATCCTGCCGCAGATCTGCCGCAGATCTGCCGCAGACTGTTCCTGTGGCATACTAGTATGCGGCAAGTCTGCAGCAAAATTTCATCCTGCCGCAGATCTGCCGCAGACTGTTCCTGTGGCATACTAGTATGCGGCAAGTCTGGAGTAAAGTTTCATCCTGCCGCAGATCTGCCGCAGACTGTTCCTGTGGCATACTAGTATGCGGCAAGTCTGCAGCAAAATTTCATCCTGCCGCAGATCTGCCGCAGACTGTTCCTGTGGCATACTGGTATGCGGCAAGTCTGCAGCAAAATTTCTTTCTGCCGCATACTTCGGCATACTCTTTGCTGCAGACTAAAAGTCTGCGGCAGGTCTGCGGCATACTTTTCACTTTCCTATGGGATGCGGTTGAGTGGTTTTATATTAAACTGAATACTAAATTCTACTGCTTCCGCCTCTTCTTGCTTCTTTTCCTCCTTAATATTTCCCCCGCTTATTATATTGTTAACACGCACGTGTTTATAATTGCAAAATAACGATGTTCTTTTGTTATGGAACTGTTCTTCCGGTATCATGGGTATAGGTCAGTATTATAGATATTTGTAACCTGTATCTTTTATGGGTCATATATATTTCATTGGAATTTTATCTTTTGGTATAGGTCAGTGTTATGAATATTTGTAACCTTGAATGGGATATATATATATATTGGGATTGTGTGGTCATGTCGAATCCTGTTATGGTACAGGCCTAAATATACACTGTAATTTTGATTTCAAGAAAATGTATCACTGATAATCCTTTGTCTCTTTTAGTTTCCTTTCATTTTCTATAGTATCTTCTTTCCTTGCTGTCAGGGGAGATACGGTTATAATATGCTATTTAATATGCTATTTTATATTTTAATATGTTGCCATATACAGCAACATCTCCTACACTTATTCAATGTGCCAAATGTTAATTAGCCTATACATTTGTTTGTAATTGATTAATATTATATAATGTATCTGAAATAATGATACCGCATTTTGCATTTAATTACATCACTTATAATTGTTTAATAGGCCCTAATTACTTTTCAACTTTGAAGGTAACCCAAGGCTAAACTTCTTATTTCTGTTTTATGTAAATCATCCATTGGAATTGGGACAGGAGGCTTTATGCCACAGTAATTTAGTTAACTTTTTCTGTCCCTGGCGTTCGAATGGTTGATAACTATGTCTTATTTTGTATTGTGTACACTGATATGTAATGTTTTCCTTTGCCGAATAAATAATAATAATAATAATAATTTGATCGGTATTACCGAAAACAACCTGGAGGAGAAAATTGCATTTTCCCAACCCAAGCTCAAGCCAAGCAATACCTAATGTCTCCATGCTACTACCGTCTGCATTCCTGACCTTGACCCCAGTGAGATTTGGTCTCTTTGCTGAAGAGATCCGATGATACAAGGATGAAGACAAAATTGTGTCCGTTGCTCCACAATCTGCCAAAAGTCTTGCCTTCACCCCCCTAACCTCTACTTCAACAAAGAGTCCACAACGTGCCTTGTCCGATCTGTAATTTGTAGTTACTTGTCTTATAGAAGGTGCTCCACTTAGAGACTCTGTGTCTCTCCTGAGCCCGTGTTCTCGTCCAGCCTTCTCCCGGGCTCCTGAGTCGGCTGGGTCCCGTTTCCCGAAGGCTTCTGACTTCCCCGTCCCTGAGGGCAATCCCATTGGAAGTGTCCATGCTCATGGCATTTGTAGCACTCATCAGTCTCTGTTGCTTTCCTCCGCTTGTAGGCATTGGGTCTCGATTGTCTTGGTTCACTAGTTCTGATGGGTGTTTCCTGTTTGAGAAATCTCTCTTCCATCCTTTTGAGTTCTTCCCAGATCTTATTGATTGTCACCTCTGAATCAACATCCACAGCCCTTGACTGCCTTTGTCTCCGGCCAGACCTTTGTTCTTCTAGCTTGAAGAAGTTGTCTGTTGCAAGGGCTGCCTGAATGGCTTCATCCATTGTTGCTGGCTTTGATCGCAAAACTCCTTCTCTGATAGATTGGTCTTCTATTGCTTCCGAAAAATGTGTCCTAGCCAACCGATCCTGAGCATCTTCACTTAGCTCTGGATATGCCAATGTAGACAAATCCCTTATGGCCTGGCCTAACTCCTGTAGGGTCTCTCTTGGCCCCTGGCGCCTATGTAGCAGTTCCAGGAGGTAATTCTCAGCTAACTGTCCGGGCTTAAATCTCTTCCCTAAGAGATTCACCAGTTCGTGATATGTGATATGTGACGTATCTACTGTCTTGTTACCCAGGATCTTTATTGCGGCCCCCCTGAGACTGGCTGCAAGAAACACTTTCGCCTGACCATCACTCCAACTATTTGCCATCCGACAGGCTTCAAAATGGCTGACATAATCCCTCCATGGGGTCTTCCCATCAAATCTGTCAGGAGTTATGTTAGGCTTATTCAGCTTGACGACTGAATGTGGCTGAAATCCCATTCCATCTTTCAGCACCTCGGGTCTGCGCATCTCATAGTTTAAGGGTCTCATTCTGGGTGTGTCAACCTTAGGCATGTCCAAATCATGTCTATGTAGGAGGCTTGCCACTGGCGTCCCATTATCTGCTAAAAGAGCAGCTGTAGGAGTGCTGGTTGGAGCCGACATTGCCGCACGAAAAATTCCCTCTTTGGCTCCTGGATGAGCCTCCGTCACATCCTGTTCATTGCGAACTGTAGTGGGCGCTGTCTCACCCTGGAAGTAGTTGGGAAAACTTATTGGAGATTGCTCCATATGTAGCCTCTCCACTTGCAGACTGAGAAGTCGATTCTGTTCTAAGAGTTGTTGGTTCTCCATCTTAGACTGTCGAAGATCCTCATCTCCACGCTGAACCTCCGCTGCAAGCATCACAATTTCATCCTCCATAGTCACTCGTTGAGCAGCCATTATAGGATTCTCTATTATAATTATGACAACACAAACTCCAGTTCGGCGCTATATCTGCCGGCGCCTATATAGGCGCTATACCTCCAACGCGTAGGCGCTGTCACTGCCTGGCGCCTATAGGCGCTATACCTTCAACGTGGCGCCTATAGGCGCTATACCTCCAACGTGGTGCCTGTAGGCGCTATACCTACAACGTGGCGCCTGTAGGCGCTATACCTTCAACGTGGCGCCTGTAGGCGCTATACCTTCAACGTGGCGCCTGTAGGCGCTATACCTCCAACGTGGCGCCTATAGGCGCTATACCTAACACGTATAGGCGCTATACCTCCTACGTGTAGGCACTGTCACTGTATGCGTAGGCGCCAATTTACTTCCGGGTTCGCTATTGGAGGAGTTCGTTCTGAGTTGCTCGGCCACGTTGCTTCAATCCCACCGCTGCCACCAGTGTGGCGTAACCGGGCTCTGCCGGGGTAGCGTTCTGCCTTGCAGTCTGTCAAAATCCGGTCCACGCTCTCGACAATCATTCATCAACTATATCTCTCAGTGGGCTCTCACAAAAGTATATCGTGTAAGAAATAACGTGGATTAGCTCTCATTCACTTACTCCCGCAATCACAGATTATCTGACAGGACTAAAGAAATAACACTTACAGAGTGTTGGCAGTTTGGGTAACTTTATATAGTTTCTTGTACCTGTCGCAACGACAGCTCAACATCGACTGACCGACTTCTTACGATGTCCATGCACATATATATTTCACAATTATCAGTAACGCCCTCTATGTCTTACTAACTTACTGGACTAGTTATGCTACAATATTCTTGATCCGCCCTTATGTATTCTCACCTGTGGCGTCGCATGCTACACCTACATCTTCTGAATGTGTGCAGTCATGCACTCCCCAGCCGCTGTCAGTGCAGTATTCCAATCGCTCTTCATACCCATAGCACGTCACGGAATCGAGCCAAATCAGGCCCTCCACAGTACCATACCCCTTCTGATCGGCTGTGAAGTAATCCGCTTTCCCAGAGAAGCCCAACTGCCTGCAGACCACTTCGCTAGCTGCTCTATCCCAGCTATCATCGCAGACGCTGCCCCACTGAAAGTCCTTGAAGATCTCCAGGCGCCCTTTCCGTTCGGAGGGGCCATCAACCAATCGCACTTCTCCATTACCTACACCAGTCAATGATTAACAAGGGGTAGAACAGGGAGGTGTTTCACAAAGATTCTAAGTTGAACTTCTCTCTATTAAAGTTGGACTAAACAATTACGGAAAGCGGTTAGCATCTTTGAAAATATTTTGTAAAAGGTATTTTAAAAAGGCATAAAAAGTTGTAAATCAATCATATTTTCTATTATCATGGGAAGTATCATGTTCTTGATGTGGAATTTATGAAAAGTCTAAACTACTTGAATTTTTTGCTTTTGAATATGTTTTCTTTTAAGTCTACAAATGGCTTTCCATAATTCTATTAAGTCTAACTTAGAAATAAGTTTGACTTAGAAGTTTTGTTAAACACCCCCCTGATGTATTAAATAGGACAAATCAATAGAAAAAATATAATCAAATCAATCGAACCAATTCTAAATACACTCCACAAGTTTGGATTATTATCAGAAAGCAGTAAAGATGTATATTATTAGAAGTCAATGATTTAATCCCCCCCCCCCCCCCCCACACAAAAAAGCAACTTACCGCACATATCGTCGGCCGGGTGGCAGAAGGGCGTTAGCGACTCGAAAACTACTTTTCAAATTATTCCCCTTTAAAAATTTGTTTTATATTTAAACTGCTTTCTGTCCGAAAAATTGGTTCAAAACTTAAAAGACTAATAGAAATGTTATAGTAGAACACGGCCACAATTTTTTCTCTCAGAAATAAGTCAGTTTCATAACAATAAAAGGCGAATTAGTGCTAACGCCCTTCTGCCTAATGTTTCTTTTTTTTAACCTGAAATTTAAGCTAACACCCTTCTGCCACCCAGGCGACGATATACACACATAGTTGTGCCATTCAAATTACAGAGTTACAGAGAATATTCAATGAAAATTACAAAGTATGAAATATGACCAATAATTTATCCCTAGAAACCAGGAAATTTGCAGATGATATTCACATAAGTTTTAGGTCAACTACTTTTCAGATAATGACAAAAAATTAACACAAATAAGGAAATTCTCAGGATCTGGCTTATACGATGGTTTCACAAGAAAGTTTGGCCATGTTTTGATGATGTAACATCAGGGTCCAATCCTGCTTACGCAGACAACATCCTATAACTAATGAACATATTTTCAAACGTATTACACACCATTACAAATGGAAAGTGATGCTGATGCTGAAAATTATAATTCTTTGCTTATGAAAATCCAGTGCAAGGATAAATGATCGACTGACTTAAAAACCACTGAAATATCAGCCTAAAATTGGATGGTGTCCGATCTTGGTTGAAATGCTGCACATGCTTCGGTGTATGTAGCTGAATTGCTTCTTTCTTACAATCCAGTGTGAAGCTACCACTGATTTCTCTATTTTTTTTCATGTAGCTGCATTTTTTCATCAAAATGAGACCGCGTCCGAAATTTATAGTGAGGCAACAGATGAAACGGTTATGTTGAAACTGGTGAAGTAAGAGAAATAAGTGAAGAGGAGACAACAAAACGGGTACTGGAAATGTGTGAATTGTTATAGGACATCGTCTGCTTATGCTAAATCAGTCCCTAGAGTGACTGCACAAATCTCGGCAGTGTTTAGAGAGCTCTTCACGTGTGAAAGTGGGGCTGTATTTTACCGTTTTAAAATTGATAATAACTGTTACTTTGAGTGTTTCCAAACAGAGAATTTTGAATAACTTGTTTGATCTATGAAAGTACATGTATGGTGGTCTGGTGGATAGGTCAATGGACTGTGGATCACATCAACATGGTCCATGGCTCGAGTCCCTCCGGCCCCTTGCAAAACCTTAAATTTGACATTTTCTGTCCTATTTTGTTCAATTTTCACCAGACCGATTTTTCTGCTCTCTTTTAGATTAACGGTAGTTCATTATCAGTAGCTGCGCCATGTTGATCGACATACAGGTACAGTCAAACCTGCCTACAGCGACCGCCCAAGGGAAATACAAAAAGTGGTCTTTGTAGGCAGGTTCCTTTAGTACATGTTTAAATGAGAAAACCACTTTCAAGGGAAACAATAAATGTGGTCCTTGTAGAAAGGTGGTCTTTGTAGACAGGTGGTCACTAAAGCAGGTTTGACTGTACATGTTTTGTTGTCATTATTACAAAAGGACAATCCTGTTCACAAGACTTACCCGAAGTCAATGAGCACCTCACTCCGGCATCTTCTGCATGACTGCAGTTATGGACTCCCCAACTACTTCCTCCAGAACAATCACTCAACCTGTCCTCCGTGCCCCTGCACTGCATATCATCAAGCCATATAGTCCCAGAACCCTCGCCAAAATGAGCTCCCTCGTACACCGTGTCAACGCCAAAGTAGCCAAGGTGTCGACAAACTACCACTCCATCCTGGATGTCCCAGCTGTCGTCGCACACGGTGCCCCACTCACGGTCGTGAAAGATTTCGATGCGCCCCTCGTTTTCATCCGCTCCACCGGAGAGTCTCAATGTCTTTTCTAAATCTGAAAGACACATACAGATTAAAGAGAAGGTTGAGTTCTGGGAAGAAGTGAAATAAATAATTTGTGAGCATTATTTCAAATTTCACATTTATTCATGTTTCCAATAAAACATTACAAATCAATTATGAGCATTTAAAACAAAAGTAAGAAATACATGTTGGAAACAGAGGGGTCCACTAAAAAGCAATGGTATAAGAACATCAGAGTAAAAAAGTCCCCTGAAAAGCATGGCCCTTCAAATGCCTTTATATTCTAAAAATGGCATGCAGCAGCAGCATAAAAATAGGAACAGATGTATGTTCGTGTAGTCCCATATACATCTTTCTGTGTACGGTGCTTGTAACTTTACCAAGACTGGGCCAAATTTCTTATCATTTTGATGATTCCAGAACCTTGCAGTACACACCAATACTTATATGCTAGATGATCAACCTTTTCTGATCAATCCACACCATTTCTTTCACAATAGAATAATAATAATAATAATAATATTCAGCTTTTATAGCGTTTAATAATCCTGGAGTTCTCTAAGTGCTTTACAGATATATCATTTCCCTGGTGTGTGCACAATCTCCACTTCCAGGGGAGCATTCCAGCCAGGATACTCATTCTAACACCTGGGTCAATGTCGCTATTCATAAGGACCGCTATTCATAAGGTTCGCTATTCATAAGGTCCATTATTCATAAGGACCGCTATTCATAAGGTCCGCTTTTCATAATTGGAGAAAAGGGTCATTATTCATAAGGGTCATTATTCATAAGGACCGCTATTCATAATCAAAGAAGAGGGTCGGTATTCATAATATTAGAAGAGGGTCGCTATTCATAATAGGAAATCGGGGTCGTTATTCATAAGGGTCCCTATTCATAATATTACAAAAGGGTCGGTATTCATAACACAGAAAGAGGGTCGCTATTCATTATACGAAATGAGGGTCGCTTTTCATAATACAAAATGAGGGTCGCTATTCATAATGCAAAATGAGGGTCGTTATTCATAAGGGTCATTATTCATAATAAGAAATGAGGGTTGCTATTCATAAAAGGAGAAGAGGATCGCTATTCATAATAGAAGAAGAGGGTCGCTATTCACAATATTCGATGTTTTTAAATAGAATAAGCGTTGCTTATACCTAATATAATACATTCCTTTTCTGTGGGACTAAATAACTTTCACAATGTTGAGCATTAATTTCCATTACTAAGGTAAACACATGTTCTAAAGATATTTTTCTTTTTGCTAACATAAGTGATGACATGTTAACTGCAATGCAATACTTAAGACAGCCATACATCATTTATTTCATGCACTGAATTTGCCAGTATCCCTTGTCAATTCATAAAATAGAAAGCAAAATGTACAAATTTAAAAAACTTTAAATCCTGCAGTTGCTCTGCACAAAAGGGCATAAGTCTATATCACAGTAGCTATACTGTACTTGGAGTCTCATAGAAAAGGTATGGAATATAAATGTACATGTACTTCCTATGTGCAAGTCTAGTATGGTTGATGTATAAGAAATAACATCATTTTCTATTGTAGTGAGACTAACTTTGATCTGTTCAAATATTTGGATGCCACTGTCATATATCTTTCCCAAGACTTTAAAAAAAAAAATCAGTTTGAATTACTTGAAGTGCCTACTTTTTCTTTTCTGGTACTCAAAGCCTTGCTTGCCAGACAATTTTGTATTATTTTGTGTACATGTATTTACAAGGTACAATACATGTATTACTTCTTGATCTATCAAAGTGTCTATAGAGCGTGAATGTATGTCATCCTGGAGAATATCTTCCTGAAAAAAAATTATTGCAAGATCTATAATTTAAATCCAAGATTAACGATAATGCAAGTTTATTCCAGTGAAGGGATGCATACAACATATATTTTGTTATTGAAACATCTAAAATATGTTTCATAATTTTTATTTTCTTTCCGAATCATTTTCTGGCACACCACCCTCAAAAAATGCTTGGGTTGCAGGGGCCTTTTAATGGTCTTCACATTGTGGTGGTATTCAGGGATAAAAAGAAGGAATTTTTATTTTTCCCTTTTTGTTGTTGTAGTGCAAAAGTTAATATTTATGTGTTTTACTTTTACAGTACATGTTTTCTTCTTTCTCCTGTGATTGTGTACGTGAGAAATATTAAAACTTATTGACTTTTTCAGAAACAACTCATGAAGCTTGAATGCAGTTATTGTCTCAGTAGAAGTCAATCTCATGTCAAAAGAAAATTATGTTTAGATGAATTACTCCAAAAACAAGCGAAACAACATGATTTGATTTAAACAAAAAAGGCATTTATTAAAAACCATTTAGCAGCTCAACAGCTGAATTACATTGAGTGTACATACATCATGCAAAATAAACATTCATATTTTTTTTTTAATCAAAGAAATTATGTGGTAAAAAAAGATTAGGATGCAAGGGAGAAGAGAGAGGGAAGAGAGATAAAATGTGAGAAGAGGGAAATGGAAGAGAGACAAAGATAGAAATAGAGGAGAAAGGATAAGAGTCAAAGATAGTCTGAGAGAGTAAGAGAGAGAACGGGGGGGGGGGGGGTGACTTATAAACCGAATGCTGATATTCAAACAGAATGTTTATCAAGTGTATTAGATCGAACAAAGGATTTGAATTATGAATTTAATTAAGTAAAGAGTAAAAGGGTAATGAAAGGAAAGGAAATAGATTTAAAGAGAGAGAGAGAGATTAAGGAAAAAGAAAAAGGTGGATGAGAAGTGGAAAGAGGAGGAGAAACCACATAAGAGTTGAAAAGGAACTTTCGTGGAATAGACTTAATTTAGTGTTGTACCCAGGGGCGTCGCACAGTGGGCCAGGGAGGAACCAAAGTGTGCCAAAACTAATTTATGGGGATTTATTTTCTATAAATCCATAGGAAATGTTTGGATGTCCAGGGATTTCCGCTTAAATGGTATTACCAACATTTTCTCTGATATCTAAGCTTTAAGTTGATACCAGATTTGGCTGCCCGATTGTGCCCGTTATTATGTTAGAGCCGTTTTCTTTGCAACATTGCCCCGAAAAATGTGTTTATTTTGGTCCGCGGTGTCAGAACAAGTGTCACGCGCCCCCAAGCGCCGTGATTTATGACCGCGAATCCTTTATGATTCAGCCGCGGACTAAAAACAAACATATTTTGCGGGACAATGTGGCAAGGGGAATCGGCTCTAACATGACAACGGGCAAGATCGGGCAGCCAAATTTGACATCAATTTAAAGCTTAGACATCAGACAAAATGGTGGCATTAAAATATAAGCGGAACTCTGCAGAAATCTGCATTTTTCAGTGAATTAACCTTTAATATATCATGAAGATTGTGTTTCTATACATTTTAACCAATTCATGCAACGAAATAAACTATCAGGAATATGTGAGAGCAATTTCATATCAATAACTTAAGAACTTCATGTTAAATTGAAAGATTTCTAAAATAAGTCACTTTTGCACTAAAACTGTGAATATGTAGGATTTCGCTGTTTGAAGGAGTAAATTTATTCCCTAGTTGTGCTTACCGGAATTAAATATTTTACTGAGGTATTCCTCAATGTATTACAGTTCAACTGGTCAAGAAGAAAATTGAAGAGAAATAAATCACCAAAAACGAGTTTTGGCGCACTTTGGTTCCTCCCTGGCCCACTGTGCGTTGCCATGGTTACGCGGACGAGCGTTGAATCGGCTGTGCGTAAACGAAACAGTACAAATGTGTACCGATTATGCCTAATAATAATCGATGGACGTGGGGAGGAAAAGTGCCTGCACATGCAGTGTAGCAAATTCTCGCAAAAAGAAATACCATACATGGAAAGCTTAGGTTTGGGCGGACATTTTGAGATTAACATCACTGCGGGAATCGGCCGGAATCCTAATAAACATGCTACTTTTATAAAAAATTGCAATTTTTTTTTTTTTTGTGAAATTTAATGCTCATTTTTCCCAAAATGAAGCTTCCATAAATTTGGTCATTGTATTCTCTAATTGGGTTACCAATAGGCAAGAAGTGCACGCAGTATCAAGTTGATTGCTTTTCCCTTCATAAATTCTCAACACCTATTGTAAAGTTGCCACTTTTATTATTTTTGGAGCAACATATAGATTTTCCCATGTTCGCAGGGGTATATGACACTTTTAAAACTCGCTAAATATTAAAATATGGGTGGAAAAATATTCTTTAGAATGTTTTCTTCCCCAAGCGAATGAAAAAAAAAAAAAATTCACATTCGCCAATTTTGAATTTTGGCACACTTTGAGGCGATTCTGGCCCACTGTGCGTCGCTAACAAGGGGTGTGTAGGGTGCGACACCACCCTCCCTCCACCTATATTATTGCCGTTAAAATTGCGCTGCCATCGTGAAAAAATGAGAAAAGGTGGAGGGAAAGAAAAGAATCAAAAGAAAAGGGAAAAAGAAAGAAAAGACAAAAAAACATTAAGATACCCGTATATGTCGCTGTGTCTGGTCGGCTGTGTCCGAATTCTCGCTCGATCCTCATGCACTGTAAAAAAAAGTTGGGCAGATGTTACTGGGTAAAGCGAATTTGGGCAAATTTTGTCCGATAATTGGGTTATTTTCTCCCAACCATTTACTATATGAAGTTACCTAATGAATGGTAAATAGATGGAATTCGACTGCGCGCAGTCGAAAATGATGCCTCCGTCATAGAGCAATTTACAAACCGAAACGGAAGAAATTTTTAAATTCAAGTTCAATTGTAATCCATTAACATGTTCTCAGAATATCGTGATTACAAGCAATTTCTCATAAACATATATGACCCTTTGATCTTTGACCTCATGACCCTAAAATCTACTCAGTTCATTGGCTCTGCAAGATTTCCTGAGTTAAATAGTAATCCATCTGTCAGTTCTAATGAGAATGCGTCCACAAGCTATTTTTGCATACATAATGAGCCCATGACCTTTGATCTTATGAACCATTCATTGGCTCTGCAAGATACATAAATGATCTAAGTTTGGCAGGAATCCATCAATCTGTTCTAATGATTATACGATCACAAGCTATTTTTGCATACATAATGAGCCGCATGACCTTGACCTTTACCTCATGACCCCAAAATCTAATCAGTTCATCAGCTCTGCAAGTAACATACATGACCAAAGTTTGGCAGGAATCCATCAATCGGTTGTTCAGATAACGCGATCACGAGCTGTTTTTGCATACATAATGTGCGCTGTGACCTTTGACCTCGTGACCCCAAAATCTAATCAGTTCATTGGCTTTGCAAGATACATACATGACCAAAGTTTGGCAGGAATCCATCAATCGGTTCTTCAGATAACGCGATCACAAGCTGTTTTTGCATACATAATGAGCCCTGTGACCTTTGACCTTTGACCTCGTGACCCCAAAATCTAATCAGTTCATCAGCTCTGCAAGATACATACATGACCAAAGTTTGGCAGGAATCCATCAATCGGTTGTTCAGATAACGCGATCACAAGCTGTTTTTGCATACATAATGAGCCCTGTGACCTTTGACCTTTGACCTACGTGCTCCAAAATGTAATCAGATTGTTTTCCTATAGTGATACACACTATCACTAAGTTTGAAGTTTAATCTCCAGTGGTTCTTGAGATATCATGATAACAATCTCAATGTATGGAATTTCATAAGTTGACCTCTGTGACCCTTGACCTTTGACATACGTGCTCCAAAATCTACTCAGATCGTCTTCCTATGGTGATACATACTATCCTTAAGTTTTAAGTTTAAATCTCAAATGGTTCTTGAGATATCGCGCTAACAAACTCAATACAAGGAATTTCATAAGTTGACCTCTGTGACCTGTGACCTTTGACCTACGTACTCCAAAATCTAATCAGATCGTCTTCCTATGGTGATAAATACTATTCCCGAGTCTTAAGTTTAAATCTTAAATGGTTCTTGAGATATTGTGATAACGGTCAAACGGGACGGACGGACGGACGTACGGACGGACGGACGGACGTACGGACGGACGTACGGACGGACGTACGGACGTACGGACGGACAACCCGAAAACATGATGCCTCCGGCACCACCCTTCGGTGGCGGAGGCATAACAAGGAGATTCCTGGTGTGTAGGAGACCCCTGTACATTTAAAACTTCTATATGAATGTTATGTTAAAACAAATGACCTAAATTTCAGATAAAACAGAATTTTAGAAGGTGTTTAAATTGTCGGAATGGCCGTTCTTTATTCTGTACTAATGACTGAAATTTCAGAATTATATCCTGCGTTCATGAAATACCTTATGCATATTTTCTAATGCCTCATCACACTTTCTTAATTCAAAATGGACTGTGAATAATAAATTATACATGTACTTTAGTCTAAGGAAACTCTAATGACATATTATTTGATCAGGTTTTCCAACCCTCAAAAGATAGCGCTAATTTTAAAGTACATTGTACTGTATAGCCTTTTACTTTGATATTTGCAAATTTTGATAAACTTTTCACATAAACATATACATCATCCTTCTTTGAAAAAAAACACCAGCACTGTCCACATCGTGAATGGCAGTGCATCTGGGCTTCTGAATCCTCAAACATCAACCAGAATTAACAGGATTTCCATATTTACAAACATGAGAAACATTCTAACAACTTGATATAAATGCCATTTCAACTTAACACACAAAGAAGTTTTATAACATTGCAACTTTTTACAATAGATTGTAAGAGAGAATAAAAAATCTCATTAACAGAGAAGCATCTGAAACAAACAAGAGCCCTAGGGGGGCACAACGTTCACCCGAGGTCGATCAATTCACATCTGGCGCATGTTCTCTCTGGCACCCACAGGAGATATGAAAATGTTCGTTTCTCCTGGAGGCCACCCCCCCCCCCCCCCCCAAGTTACCCCCACTTGGCCCTCAGGGCCACCCACATAAATGTCATGAACAATGTGTATTCTTCATAAATTGAGGCATCTGTAAGCATAATACCAGGTATGGCTTACTTCTGGATCTAGAGTAGATGTTTGCATTTACATAATTTATTACTCTTGGGGACCTTCAACTGGGCCCCTGGGGCTGAATTGTAATTTATAAGCAACTATGGATCCCCTACACTTTAGAATGATTTCAACCACATTTGGATGAAATATAATCATTTATTTAAAGAAGTAGAAAAAATGCTCATTTCACCTGGTAGTTCCCCCCAACATGTTATCCCCACAGGACCCCCTCAGGGCTATCCAAAGAAATGTCATGAACAACTTTCATTCTGTATCAATAGAGGTATCTTTACACCATAGTTCTGGATCTTAAGAAGAAGATGTTTACAATTAACATATTTTTTACATTTGGCGTCATCCCCCAGGGCCCCCTAGGGGCCATGCCCACCATTTTAGCAACTTTGGTTCCTATACCCCTGAGGATGATTCCTGTCAAGTTTGATTGGAATCCTATCATTGGTTCTGGATAAGAAGATTAAAATGTACAAAGTTTACGCACAATGGACGACAACGACGCACCCATAAGGGCCTGTGGGGGTAACATTTTTTTAGGGCCCTACTACAATTTTGTTTCTTTTTATCTATTATTATTGGTATTATAATTATCATTTACATAATATATTCTGATGTAAACTTCAGAGAAATATTTGAAACAAAACCAAGTATACATGCAAGTTTCATTTTATGAGACACTGTCATAAAATAAAGTGAAGACCACCACATGAAATTTCAAAAAAGACCATTAATAAGTAATTATACTTCGGTCTCAGGATACCCTAAACATGTTATTTGGCAAATTTTTCCCACCCTAAGAAAGTAAAGATATTGTAAAAGTATGACTTTTACTGATAATTGCATTTTGATAACCTTTTCATGGTAAACAC